>NW_018128018.1:578876-589428 GCF_001952655.1 Monopterus albus | reverse complement strand
GATCGGTGCAGCTTCTGCAGTAATGCGGTCGATGTACTGGTCCGTCGTGGTGAAGAAGGAGCTGAGCTGTAAGGCGAAGCTCTCGATTTACTGGTCAATCTACGTTCCGACTCTCACCTATGGTCATGAACTTTGGGTCATGACCGAAAGGGCAAGATCCCGGATACAGGCGGCCGAAATGAGCTTTCTCCGAGTCATCTGTCTCAAGTCTAAATCAAGTCTCAAGTCGTGAAAACCAAGTCAAAGTTCAGTCTTTTACCAGTGTTAGTCAAGCGATTCTCAGTTTGTGACTTAAGTCTGACTCGAGTCAAGTCATGTGACTTGAGTCCCCCACCTCTGCTATTAGCTGTCTTATATTATGTATGAATGTCACTTTTGGCTTTTTCCCATTAGGGGGCTCAACAGTGAATCATCACACTGACGGTTCACATGTTGACATTTGGCACGTGTTTTACACCTGTAGGATATGGTTCTTGTTACCATTGCTAACTCTGAGAGACGAGGCAGTCCAAGTACTGTAACTTCAAAACAGTGCTGATTTATTCAAAGGATTACAGGTAAAATTAACATTACACGCTCAAGTATCTTGCACCTCCAAACTGCTCGCAGGCAGATGTAAGATGAAAGACCCTGAACCCACCAGGCCTATACATTATATCCCTTCGGTTGGGCTAGCCCCGTACTACACAGAAACGTCAACCGAGACGTCTCTGTTGCCAGCTTTGCAGTCTAGTAACATGTCGTGACTTAAACATAAGAACATATTATGGCTAAGGCTACAGTTATACACGTCATAATAATAATATTAAACACCCTGTCTGCTGACAGTCATCAACTCTTCTCTCTAGTATCCTTGACCAGATGTACCCTGTAGAAACTCATACTCATGCCTAAGCATTTAACAGTTTAACTAGACATCCTATCTCCACTAAACATTTCTAATACATAAAGTATCTATCCAATATCTATCTGACTAAAAATACCTAACACACCAGATGCCCTTCCTGACACAACCCTGACTCAAACCCGTGGCACAGCAGGGAGAGCACTGCGCCCTAACCACTAGGCTATCAGGGAACCAGCCGTCATATACTGTAAATCTCTTAAATATAAATCTCTTAAAGGCAAATAGAATCCAAGAACTGTGGTCAGGACAGCTTAAGTTAAATGAAGAACATAAACACAGACTTGACCATCTTTGCTTCTCTTCACACAGGTTTACTTTGTAGAAAAGCCACTAAAACTTTCACATTATTGTTAATATGTCAGAACCTATGGTTACATTATTAAAGAAGCTACCTCACAGCTCCTGGTTGATTAGGAATCATCAGTCACAGTAGATAGTTTTGTGGGGTACAGAAGAAGAACAAGCCCAACCCAAAATTAGCCAAATGGTTATGTTTCTGTGTAAATAATGAGAGAATACTTAATGCTTACCCCTATATACACCACACACCAGAGTTTTGACTATGCCAGGACAGTTTGTCCTGGCTAAAGATTTGTGGTATGACCCCCTTTCCCCTGGATTCTCCCTCTCTCTGTCTCTTTCTCTCAATCTCATTCCCCTCTCGCCATCCCTCTTTTCAGTTCACAGCAATTAGAGAGGCAAAGTAGAAAAAGAGGAATGTGTGAGCACGCTTTGTGAGGATTGGGAGAAAGACAGAGGGAGCACAAGAGAGAAAGTTAGAGATAAAGAGAAGAGGGAGAGACAGAGGAGGGGAGGAGAAGAAAGCAGAGGAGAAGGCCTGTCTTAATTGGCCTGTGTGGCCACGCTGAGCTGTGATGGTCTAGGCTTGCCAAACCCTGTGTCTCAATAGTTGGCCTGGCCTTACATGCATCCCGTGCATCCGGCCAACCACAACTAACTCTAGTGTGGCAGTTTTCAATGTCAGGCCTGGGAGAGTTGTGCCACCCACATCTACACTCCGGTCCACTGTTCAGGAGGCCTCTCTGATGGGGATGGGTGCGTGGGTTTGGGTTTATTTGGCTCCACCAGTTTAGGCTGAGGTGGCATTTCTGTGCTCTTTCTATTGTTTACTTGTTTAAGATAATGTTATAGTGATTTTATGTCTCGACCCCAGATTTAGATGCAGATGTAAATTTAAATTTGACAAGTTAGAAATGTACCTACCCAGATTACATAATTACATGCATACTTAGGGCGCAAGAAAAAATCCTTTTCAGCCTTCCACAGCGTTCATTCTGTTGAGGTCTTTGCTAAACTGAGTTATTAATACATTGTAATCTCACAATAAATGAGAATGTAATTTCCTGCTAACTACACTAAAAGCTCTCCTTTGTTCAGACTGTACCACACCTCTGTGGTATCAGCTTTACTGGCCTTCACAAGATCAAACAAACATAACCATCAAACTCGGCAACTGGGATCACAAGTATATGTCTTTTTTGCACTGTGACCTGGTTTGGCTTATTTTGGTTGACTTATATTGTGCCAGATGCTGCTCCGCCAGACACAGCAGTGATGTGATGAGCCCCGAGGACCAGAGAGTCCCTGACCTCATCTCCTAGCTCTCTAGACTCATACTACAGTATGTATAAACACCTACAGGGAATAGACTCAGTCTCAGAGCGGGTGACACACACAGACACACCTTCCAGTAGATTACTGTAAAAAAGAAAAAGTCAGTGCTAGTGTTGTATTGAGAATGACAATTCAACCACACTATATTCATAATGCATTTAAAATGAACTTGGTAATGGTGCCAAATTTACTTTCTGAAGGATAAAATATGTAAACATTTGCATGCATTTGTATTTGCAACCAAGTTCAGTGTGTACATGTCTGTGTATGAACTTGTGCAGCTCCTAGCTATCACTCATAAATGAACTATTTTTGACAACATATGCTGCCAGCCGAGTGTTTTCCCCTCTTTTTGTAAGAGGGTGAACACCTTAGTAGGGCAATAACATTTCATGAGACAGGCAAAGGTGATTTAATTGAGCAATTTATGACCATAAAACACAGAACACAAGCTACTCTACAACAATAGTTCCTCCATTTTCCCAGAAGCAACACATGTGCATCTCATCACAGTAAGGCAGAACTCTGCACTAAAGCCAAAGTAAAAGAGATTTCTGCCTCTCCTAGCTATAAAGTTGGAAGTCTTTGATGCCAACCTAAAACAGAACTGAGAGCCACACCAAATTCTACTGCACCAAGATAACCCCAGTGCCCAAAACTGTTTCGTCTAGGAACAAAGATAGACTGTAAATCTGCCCAGTAACAGACTTGCCATGGGTGGGTATCTGCATGCATGTCAACAATGAGAGGTCATGCCATTTACAGAGCATGCATGTGATATTTTGAGACATGTTGGTTACTAAACTTAGTGACTGAAGTTGAGCTTACTCTTGTAGTTAGTAAACCACTGGAGGATAGAGGGATGGATGCACAAATGGGCATGTCAGGGGCACTGAGAACAGGTCAGGTTTAGTGTGGCATGCAGCAGAAGAAGCACTGAGGAGTTGCAGCCAGCCTCCTTTAGAGTGCTGGTTTCCACTTTGGCACACTTTGCCCAATCAGACAGCAGGAGACAGGCAGAGACAGACGGACGGACATGGAGGCAGGCAGAGATGGATAGAGGGAGAGAAAAGACAGAAAATTGGGAGGGAAGGTAAGAGGAAGTGAGAGAGTGCTAAAAGCAGCTGGAGATTCTTTGCAAGGACTTAATAATAAATCATTTACAGGGTACATAAAGTTTAATTGATAAAAAAAAAAAAAGATTTCAAAAAGCTCAACCCTCAAGCTCAACACACACTCAAAAGTGAAAATGCATATCCAAGATAGGCACTGAACAAAGCAGTAAATCTTTTAGACATTTTAAGTTTGATAAAATGTTTTTTATTGATTAAAAATGAAAGTACATGAACTGTGCATTTCAGACGTTCTAGCGTGCAGAGGTTAAACCAATAAAATACACACAGGCTGAGTGAGCTACTGACAGAAATAGTTGCCATGGCTCGGCAAGATATTTCTTCATATTCAGCGAAAAGAAGTGGTTGTCTTTCACGCCATTTATAAGAACACTAAAGTAGCCTGTTTGAACTTTACAATAGTGAATGAATGCAGTCCTAGCAGGAATATGTAGAATAAAATAGAAACTATAATAATAATAACAACAATAACAATAATAATAATTGCACTGTCTGCTTTGTTGCACAACTGAAGAATATAATTTGAGACAGGACACAGCCTTGATAATTGAGATCTCTTTGACAGAAAAAAAAAGTACTGGCTTGACTATTCACCACTGTATGGTGAGTATCCATTAAATCTCCACTCCACGGGGTGATGCATGACACAGTAGAGAAGGAAACTATAATGTGGCACAGAATGACCTTGTTTCTGACATGGGCTTCAGTGGTTTGTCTCAGAGAGCTGTATCATTGTGGCCAGGTATGTGTTTCCACAACACGATATCACTTAAACTCTCCTGCTACCCTATTTCTCCTTCGGAGAGCATAGACTGTTTATTTTCCTGAGTGCTTCAGAAATGGTTTAGCATGATAGCCCTTCATCAAAAGCATAATGGATGGATCACTGGAAGATTGTGAGGGGTGAATGGCATGCTAACACCCCCACACCCCCCACTTGTAAATACAGATACATACTGATGTATGCATAAGATCAGGGGCATTGCCTTCTACAAACAGAAAAGAAAGTATAGACAGACAGATGGATAGATAGATAGATAGATAGACAGATAGATGTGAGGGAGGAGAACAGAGAGGTGTTAAGCGATGATACTAAACAATGACCTTTAGGTGACCTTTGATGGTTGTTAGCATCATAACAGTATCATTACCTATAATTAGGGCACTGACACCATGGATTCTGTGCGTCACATGTAAGGTAAATCCTAAATCTACAGCTGACCAGACATTTATGGCATCATGACCCAACATCAATGGCACTGGCACATAGACGAGATGCTCCTTAGAAGATCATAGGACACCATGCACAATTACAAAGACATGATTTAATGAAGGTCTGATCATACCTCCGCCATAAATACTAAAGTGGCTTCAAAAAACATAGTAGGTTTGAGTACAATCAATGATGAATAGTTATTTTTCCAATAATAAAATCACTCACTGATGTGATCCTTTTCACAGGTAACCCTCACAGGCTTCTGGAAATCCATGCAGACCATGTGCCTATTTCTGTGACATAACATGCTTTTAGCAATCCACGCTATGCTGCTGTTAAAATATTAATTCAAAATAACGGTGGCAAACAAACAAGGGGAAAAAAAGACTTTTTTTGGTACAAAGCATCTACAAAAAAGCCTTACAAATCCAATTGGAAACCAGAGATCATACAAAATAAATTCATCAGTTGAGCATCAGTGCTACGCATATTATTTAGACCAATTTCTCAAATATATTTTATAACAAAATAAATAATGCCTTTATACAGTGCCCTTATTTGTATTTCAACAAACAAACAAAAAAGCTTGGCGGCTCATTACGCAAGATACAGCTCAGACTAAAGGAAAATAACACAACATCCCTGGAAACTAATTATATATCTATATTTATATATATATTTTAATATTTATATATATATATATATATATATATATAAAGAGAGAGAGAGAGAGAGGGAGAGAGATGTATATATATTTATATTCAAGTATTTGTTTTCAGGCAAAAGCATGTGAATACTACTGATATACAATAAAAATAAAATGTTAGTTGACATTATTGCTGTTTTTTTCCCTTTCAATTGAAATTTTGTGCCTTTTTTAGAACTGTAAAATAACATAACAATAACCATGGAAATAATAAAAATGCCTAACTTGGAAAAACAGGAATGTCACGGTACCAGAAACTGACAGGGTTTTCCTTTTTTACATTGAAACATTGATATGAAAAGAAAACAGAAAAAAGACAAAATAAAATATAATTAAAATTATCCCACTCGCTCTTTGTCCATGCCATATTACTTCCTGTCAGAGCAGTCTGCAAAGCCATGGCAAACAAGAAGCACTGTCCCAGAACTGTAGTACTGTCCCAATCCAGGCGGTTCACGGTGTCCCATATTTGTCCCCACACTGCTCCATGTGTCCAGCAGCCTTAGAGGGCAGGAGGAATAGGGACTGGGTTTCAGGTCCCCCCTAGCCACTTATGCTGGCAGCCGCTAGCACTTGCTGTGAGCCTAGATGCCAGCACAGCCCGTATCTTCTGTCAGTGACACTTCCCCCTTGACATTGCCACTGTCAGGAGCTCCCCCATATCCTTAATTTTCCTTTTTTTTAAGTCACGCTTTCCTTAAAACGGAAAGCTTTAATATTCATTCAAAAGAAAAAAAAACGTGCTTTCAACCTCTTCTTTGAGTCCATTCCCAAAGCTAGCACCATGACATTTTTTAAGCTACATGTTCATTGTTCATAAAAAAAATAGTGCCATTTTTTTTTCTTTACTTTGACGTAATCCGTGGCAATGTGCAATTTTGCAGACTCTTATCTGCTTTTTGTTTGTGATCAAAAGGTGCTGGAACAGGAATCTAATTTTACAAAATAATTCCTTACAGTGTGGAAGTCCCTTTATAGGTAGAGGTGCAAACTAATAAGAAAAAGAACTAACAGATTTTCTTTTTGCCTCAGGAAAAAATGAAGTGGAATGGATTCTTTCATGCAAGCTGCTCTTCACTGTCAGTTGTGTTCCTCAAGGACAAAAAGCATTCCGCTGGGTGTCCTCTTGACACTTGAAAACCACAGATCTTTCATCTTCTTTTCTCCCTTCCCTTTTTCTCTTCTGCTTAAGGATCCACCTGAATTGCATTCAACCGAATTGTCAGCTTTTTGTTCATCATTTGTGTTCATGCCTTTTGTGTCAGTGAGCGGGAGCAAAAGAGTTCAGACAGGAAGAATGTGAAGGCATGTTTGTGTGCTGCAGGAGGGTGGGTGGGTGAGGATGAAGGGGGGGCATTAGAAAAGGGCCAGGGGGTCATGAAGTAGTGGATGAGAGCAGGGGGAGGGAGTGGTGGGCTCGGACAGGGCACGGGAGGTCAAAGAGGACTGCCACAGAAATGACGTCAGAGACAAAGCTATAATCCCCTAGTCTTTTTTTCTCCCTCCAAACTCTTGTCTGTGCAAAGGGCTGGCAGTGGGCTCATTTGTGGTGGACATAGTTGTTCGTGGCAAGCAAGACGGGAGGCAGTTTGCTGGGCAGGCTGATCAGCGGCCTGTGAAAGATGGCCTGCTCCTGGGCTTTGATCTTCTCCGCCTGCCTCCGAAACTTTTTTGCCCTCAGGATGGCAGGGACACCCCTCCGGAGCCGCTGGGCCGCCTTCCTCTGCCACACCTCGCATTTGGAATACTTCAGGGTCACATGCGGTTTCCTTGGGACTTCCTAATGTGGTGTACCAGCAAAAATAAAGGAAAAAGAGGGATTCCGTTAATTAGGGATGATATGCTACTGCGCAAGTGCTTATTACAATGGAAGAGAGCCTTGTTTATTTTCTTAAAAACACTGAGTCATTGTTGGGCCGTTCAAATGGAAATCAAATGTCATTCTTATAGCAGTGAGTGCCATAGTAAGCTCGCTTGCCTCCAACCTGCCCTTGTTTTGGTTTCCTTCACTGAGAGAAGCTGTCAACAATTGTTTAGCTCAGGGAAGGGTGGTTACTCGTCTCATATACATATGAACTGACTAACTTCCATAGTCTGAATGAAACTACACATAAACACATTGCCATTTCAAAACCTCTATTTGTACATAGCAAACACTTTTAAACAGCATTAGGTGTTGTGCTGAGCACCAGAGATTGAGACAAAGTGGGAGTGGTAACAGGAAAGCTAGAATTTATGCATGAGTAGCCAGGACTCCATCTGAATGGCTTGTTTTGGTCCTGCCACTTGAAGAGTGTTTATCCCCCTTCATTCACTCCAGGCCTGCTCAATAGGTTAAGAACAGCTGGGCCTCAGATCAGCCTGTACCCATCCACTCTCACTGCACTGACAAACTAGAACATGTCCCAACTAATTCCCTAGCAGCACCTTCTTTGCATTTTAGACAGAAGCGCCATTACTTTCCTACTTTGCAGTATTTATTTATTTGTATTTATCTATTTTTTGTTAGTGATCTCATACCGATACCAACTCTGGTTTTCTAACAAGTCAAAGTAGAAATACCATAAGCATCTTTCTCGACTTGTCTAAAAGAAGGCTGAAGGAAAAAGGTCTGGAAAGCAGCCAAAGCTCAATCTTGTGAGCACAGTGAAAAGACCTGAAAAGCTTTGACGACTCCCTGCATGTTTGGGGCACATTTCAGAGAAACTGCTGACCAGGCCAGGTGTTTTTGACCACACAGATCAAAATGCATGCCGGTTTTGGAGAACTTGCTGTTCCGGGCCTAATAATAACACACTCAGAACACACTGTTTGGTTACAGACCAGTAGTCAGCTCACAGACTTTCTCTCTCTCTCTCTCTCTCTCTCTCACACACACACACACACACTAATAATTTTGTGAGTGTGACTCTGTGTTTTCCTGAATATAATGTGCTATAAGTGCCTTGATGTTTTCCACACTGATCAGCACTTTGTATGGAAGGTAACTGCTTACCAGTGACCATTTAACAAGATAAACCTGTCCTTGCGTGGGATTCAGTCTGCACTCAGTGACAGGGACATAAGGGTGAGACTCACTGGTGAATAGCGGCACAGGAGATGGGAGGACTGATAGACATAAAGATTAGCATTGTTTCCCATGCTGGCATGTTGTTGTTGATGAGATGTACCGTTTTTATTGCGGGCATCACTGGTATGCCCTGTAGAGAGGTGGCTGACACATCCCTTTCGGACTTGACAGGTTTGGCACAGTACTGTTCCAGCAGGTTGAGGTCACAGCTACGGAAACAACACTCTTCTACAATCCCACGGCTCTGGGAGCGCCGGCTGTTACCCCTGCTGGTTGGCCTACCTGAGGAGAAACAAAGTGAGGGGTAAAGAAAGGTGATGAAGAGAGTGGGGTTGAAGGCCTGGGGACAGTGATGAATCTGGGTTGTTTTTTGCAGGATTACTTTGACTATCATAGTAGTCAATGCAACAAAGAGGATAAAAGGAAATCTATAACCACCTGCAACAAAGCTTTCTGTTTGTATCAGATAATCTGATTAGGACTATCTGGATGTCCTTTAAGGAGTGACTACACAAGTAGACACCCAGTGCTACAGACATTTGGATGAGCAAAGACATAAAATGGCAACTCTTCTATGACCTTGTCCTTTGTCAAGTCAGCAGAGATAAAGAGGATGAGGAGGGGGAGAGGAGAGGAGGGGCAGAGAGGGTAGAGAAAACAGGAGAAATGGGAGCGAGCGAGGGTGTGTGAGGGTCAAAATAGAGGGTAAGAATGTAAAACAAAAGAGGAGGAGAGTACAGATATGGCAGTAATCGGTACAGAAGAAAAAAGTGAGGGGTTGGATAGTTAGCATGCTGCACAGGGGAATGCAAACAACAATCCAGGACTTGTTTGTAGTCCTGTGCTGCTCACAATGTTGGAGAAATCTCATGAGAGGGGAGGCTAGATTTGATTGCAAGAAGAAAAACATGAGAGAAAGAGAGGGTGATCCAGGGGGGTAGGAGAAGGCAAGTAGAAGGAGGGAGGACATCACTATGTTGGTTCACATTAGATAATAATCATTGTGATTATTATTATCTGAAAGAAGCTTCTATAGCAAACTGCACAAAATCTGTCAAAGGGGGGGAAAGGAGCACTGGGTGGGATATGTTTTTGGACAAAAAGGTGTTTTCTCTGCTGCAGAGAGTGATATCAAAGGAAGGGGAAGTTATGTACAATGCAAACAGTGCAGTACAAGCAGAGGTCTGTCCATCTGAGGGTAATAGCTACACAATACATTCAAATAATGCTTTACTGATATCCCCATCAACACATCTGTATAAAGTATCATCAGAAATTATGTTTAATGATCTTCCCTCTTAACCTGATATCAACAACAACTCCCCCTTCCACTTCCCTCCAAATCATCAGTGTGGTCGTCTGGCCTGGGAACACTGGTGCTGAGGTGACTGGTATGCCTCTTGGGGTACTATTACTTTACTGGTAAACAAGCGATTCATTGTGTAGCGCTGAGGCGTGTGTGCCTTCACAGATCGCCGGCTTTTCATATGCAATGAGAGGTATGGGCCATAGGAAGAATGCGCACACTCAGCAGAGCAGCCTGGACGAGGTCTTGAGACACACAGCTGCCTATAATCTTCTTCTTTAGACGCTTTCGGACCAAACAGTTCGAAGGACTTGGCTCTAGGGACTGCCCCGCTGGGGAGCTCCCCCAAGAACTACACACTTTTACAGGCTTTTTTCTGTTTGCATTCGCACAGCCAGTAGAAACTCTTAAGTAACATAACACTAATAAGCCGGTCCGGCCAACAAGTTCACAACAGTTTACACATAGCAACCTTAAGTTCTCCTCCACGCCAGGGGTCATTACAGTATTTTCTTTATATGTTGCCCACGTTAATTATATAAGGAGCCATTAAGCCCCTGCAGAGGCTTCAGCTGGAGG
>NW_018128018.1:550171-578860 GCF_001952655.1 Monopterus albus | reverse complement strand
GCTGGCGATGGCTATTAATCGCTATTGTTTACACTAACACGGTTTTTAAAAGAATGACAGCCAGTGGTGCTGCAACTCATGGCTCCTATTGCGCTTGGAGAGTAGTTACCCTTAAGTAGGAGCTTTAGAAAGCCTCTCAAACTGTATTAACGTTCTCAGCTCCTGCGGACACACAAAAGGGGGTACTTTTTCCAGTAGCTCTAGGAACTGTGAAAAAGTTCCTCCGGTCCGAAAGCACTTTCTCTCTCCTTCTCTTTTAGCCAGCGTGTGCATGCGTGTTTGTGTGAGTGCATGAGAAAGAAAAGTACCAAACAAGCATACCACACAGCCACAGACAGAGCATTCGTCTCAGCTATCCAAACAGATGTGTGGAAATGAAACAGAGGACAGAGAAAAATATAAAGCGGATCAACATTTATGTAACTCTTTATGAAAAGCTGTAATGATTTGAAACCTACTGAAATAGAAGCCTCTGTCTCCGCAGACAAACTGCAGCGCATCCACCAGTTCTCCCCCACACAGCGTCTCTGCAGAGGCCATTTCCACAACGTACAGCGTCACGGCCAGTGCAAACAGCAGCGAACGACTGGATGAAGACATCTTTTTGACCTGCAGACAGAAAGACACGTTACAGAATAAAGCACCAGATTGACAAATGCAACCATACATTTCAAGAGTGATGACAAACGATTTTTTAGCCTTTGATGACAGCCAGATGTTGCTCTTCGCTGATTGCATTCGCATTTATTCGTTTATGCAACATGTACAACTTCCAATGATACATTTTGTTTCTGTGTACTGACCCACTAACTCTGTTACAAATATCTGTTACATGAGGCAAGTGATGCTAAATGTGCAGCCCCCCACCCCCCACCCTTTCCCCGGTGTCACAGTGTCGCACCTGAGAGAAGTGCTTATTCTGGAGGAAAAAGCAGACAAGCATCTTTGGCTTTCACTCTCTTGCACAACTTTCCACAAGTTGCAAGACCGGCTGCTCGATAGTTAACTATCTGAAAAGCCAGACTCAGCATATATTTCCCCCTCGCTCACCCTAGTGCGCTCACTGACCCTCGGACCTGCCGTCCCCATCTGCCGGCATAAAGACCAGCTGTTTGCGCCTAGTACACCGAACAGCTCACCATCAACACAGAGAAAAGAAAACCTCAGCTCTTTCATTCCGTCCTATAATATAACCCGTGGCACACTATCTCTCCATGTAATGTAGCCTATGCATCTTGAACATAATCTGTTGCATGCAAATCAAGTGATGTCCAGTTGCGATTATTGCACAAGCATGATGAGACCAATGCATCAACTCAGCCCGAAGCGGTTTTCTCACTTACAAAGCCAAGTAAACATCGTTACAATCCTGCCAGAGCCTTTTCTATAACAGCAGGGGATATGCAGCTATGTGTGTTTACCTTCATTCTGCTGCTCTCCGTTCTCCGGCAGGTGTGGCAAAGTGAGTGGCGTCCGTGCCGTTGCTGGGTCTCCATGTCAGATGGCAGTAGTCAAAACGCTGGGGGGTTATTTGGTTGGAGATATTGTAGATAAGTTAGTTTCCCAGTTGGCAAGGTCAAAGAAATGATGTGTGAGAGGCTGTCCCAGAAACCAGGCGACAGGCAAAACTTCTCAGGGTGAGTATTATATACCAAAACCCGCCCCTTACACCCCCACCCCACCCCCTCGCTCCTCCTCTTCATGGCTGGCAAATGGAAAGGTGCTTAAAGGGAGCAAAAGCAACGAGAAAGAGAGAGAGGGAGACCGACAGTCACAAAATATGGAACGATTCCATAGGCATTTTCCACGTTTACACACCCTAACCTACAATCATAATGTTTACACACAGGACGCAGACTGAAGAACAATAATTCCTCAGACTCCAAGAAAAATATCAACGTCTCCGCCTTGCTGCAATTAAGACTGGAAGTAGAAAGGTTGGAATGGAATAGTAAGATTGGAATTGAAGCAGTGTTGCCAAGGTCTGTGGCTTTCCTCTGACCCTTACATATAGTCATGTATGTGTGTGTGTGTGTGTGTGAGACAATGGGGTCAATGCTAAAATTATCCCACCTGAAGGAAACAAAATTGGGGGACTGACAGTGCAGGAGGAGGAGGATGCAGCCTGACTCTCTGTGACTGATATTTACAGAAATACATGGTTTGAACCCCTTTTGTCACTAAAAATCAGCCTTGTATGATCATCAGAATGGATGATTAAGAGAAGAAAATAAAAAACAAGTACTTCATAAAAAACACCCAAGCCTTGCATCCCTCATGCAATGTGGATGAAAGATAAACATCATCCAGATGTTGCCTAGGCAGCTTTACAATAGAAAATATGGGCTGCATACATCCAGCTGGAAAATGTGATTATACATATAAACAAGCATGTTCACTTTGTTCTTAAGAAAAACGTATGCATGTTCCATTCTTTGTGTGGTTTGTACAGAAGCTCAGAAACGGGACATTTGTTCAGGCTCAGACTTACACCTAGTGGTCACGGCTGTGAAACGCAATTTCTTCTCTGTGTTGAACCGCTGGTCCAGGATCTGTTTCACAGCCTCCTGTCTGACCAGCGGGTGATATGTCTGGACAAGTTCCTAAAGTGTACTCTCTTAGATTGAATTTGGATTGTTTCATAGTTTCAACAATATCCATAGACAGTAATTCTCTCAGTTGTCCTAAATAACACACATAAGGTACTTCCATTTGGTGAAGGCGAGCTTGTACCACTAGCCTTGGTGTTTGTAACACTGGTTTTCTGCACTTATACTGTACCTGCTATACCTGATTTCATAGTCTGTATTTGTATAGTCATTTTCTTCCACTTTGTGTTTTTTGCCAGTCAAAATTTATATGCTTGTTTTTAACATCTAATAAATTTGCAAAACATCTAAGTGTATTTGAAGGTATGAGGTGAGCATTAAGAAAACGTTTGCTTTTAATAAGACCAAGATCAGGCAGGTACAACCTCATGTGGCAGATAAATGTCAACTATTAAATGGTGAGGACACAAATGAAGTATAAATGTACACACTAAAAATTCACTAAAATGTGATAAATCATATAACACAGCAAACTAATAATTTGTAGCTCTTTTTTATTTGACAGATGGTTTGTACTGAAGCAGAAATCACTTCAGCACACAGAAAATAAGTTGTAGGTTCTGATTGTTTTTATTATGCATTTGCAGAACAAGACAAAAACAGCATAATAAATACTCAAATTTAGAGGAAATACTTAAATATTGAATTGACATATCTGGAAAATAAAGCCTTTAACAACAGCAGCACACAGATATTTTTCTCTAAGTAAAATAAATGTGATGTAAATATACATTTTATTGTGCCACTCTGTTTCTTTGATTTGAAAATAATTATACCATAGCCATTTAGTTTTCTTGTAATACATTCATTACCACAGTTTCCTTTGATTTTGGCTTAGATTTTGAAATATTCCTCAAACAACACAGTTTTGCTTAAAAAAGCACAAATGGCCCACCTGGTAAAACCCTGTCATTTCACAAATGGATTCACACCCAGTGAGGCATTAAACATTTTTGGAAAGTTTTGCCTCTTCTGGGTTTTGAGGTTTTAATGCTTTTCAGCCTCATCAGCCAACCGGTTAGCAACAACAAGCATCGTAATGGAGTAACAGCACAGAAAAATGAACACATTGGGCTTGTTTACATGACGGAAATTACGAAGCACAGTAGAGAGGAAGGAAACACCAGTGGGACAGTCACAGGCTGAGGCATCATCATGACAAAACACTGAGGGCATCTGTCAGCAGCTTCAGCTCATCTTTCACTCCCTCCAGTCCTGCTTGGATCTTCAGCGGGTTGTCCAGGACCTCAACACTGCTGGTGTAGGGATCAAACCTCACAGAGAAGGGGCGCTTGATACCTGTCACATATGCCCTGACCAACATTATAAAGAAAGGTCAGAAAACAAAACCATGTAAAGCGTTCAAAGTCAAGGTTGTGTCTGAGCTCTGTATGAATATATTTACCATAGGTTGAAGCTGCCCTGTCTGAGAGTTGTAAACCCAAAATATTTCACTTGGCTACATGAAACTTCCCTTTCACAGTTGTAGTATAGCCTGCCCTATTGACATACAGACCTTATAGAGACTGTATCCTGCTCTGGTCAGCACTGCATAAAAATGCAATCCTGTGTAATGTTATTCATGATGTACTCTATTTAATATTGACTATGCTTTTACAAACACTCCCATGCTGATATTTCTCATCCAGTATAGCAAGGATGTTATGTGCTGTGTTCCAAATATTGTCAAAACACTCACTAAAGCTACTTGTTTTGCAGGCAACATTTGATGTGTTTGCCAAATAAAACTCCAGCGTTTTGCCTCGGTAAGAAAGACCACATTAGTAACAGCTGTCTTCTGGCTGTTACGGTTGACCTACAAAAGTTTGTGGCCTCAGGGGTAGGCTGGCTGTTCTCTGACCTTGTCCTTACATAACCCCTCTCCTTCTTGTTTTTGTCTTCTCTCTCTCTGTATGTTCTTGTGTATGAGTATGTCCCTACAAAAGAAAGTACCTGAATTTCTCCTTGGCGTCTGAAAAACTCTCAGAAATAAAGTAGACAGGCTGGTACGTCTGGTCTTGATAAGGCTGCACTGCAGCAGCCTCTGGATCAAACTCTCTCGTTTCTGGTTCATCAGACAGAGAGTGCTGGATTGAAGTTAAAAGAAAAGATGGAGAATTAGCTGACAGCTCAGCTGGCTGGAGTTGTTGGTTTTTTTCTATTATCCAGGCAATGATGAAAACATTAATCATAGATCAGAGAAATCATGCTGGCACGCACCACAAGCTCGCCATAAGAGGAGAGGAGTCCAGCGCCATAAGCCTTCACCTCACCGTTCTGTTTGCATAAGCCATACTCTACAGTGAACCAGTACAGCTGATGGAAAAAACAATGATTGAGAAGAAGATGGATCCTGGGGCGATCAGTTAGTTATTTTCTGTCACATTTTAAGCAAGTGACTGTACAAGGGACTCTGTTAGAAGGGAGAGTGGTCTGATAGTGTGGGAGAGCACTTTAGTTATTACTGTACTCCCATTTATATATTCTTTTTTTTCTCCAAACTGACTAGAAAACAAAAAACTGAATAGTCATATCAAAAGGGTTGTGTCTTTTTGTTTGCACAATGGAACAAAATGGTATGTTTTGAAGGCAACAGCCAAGTGTCTCTATCAGGGTTTTATTGTTTACTTCACTGCAATATCAATATGTCTTTCTTAGGCAAGGGGAGGATTAAAAGTAAATATTCAAAACCCTGAGGAAGGTCTTGAACGTCCCCATCTCAGTTACTTTTGTACAGGTCGCAAGCACTGCTGGTGTTGTAGGTAAGAGTCTTACTGTGGATAGTTTCTCAATATTTTCATCTGAGGCCCCAAGTGATGCCAGACCGAGGTTCTGCAACAAATGAACAATAATGTTATCCAGACATGACAGCACAGCATGAGAAACAATCTGACTGCAAGATCCTCTCCCACTAACCTGTGAAAACTGGGCAAAAGTGCGGTCAGCCAGCATTGGGACGTGGCCCAAAAGTTCATGGACACAGTCACTGAAGAAAAAGAAAGAACAAGAAATTCAACCGTGACCAGATTTAATTCAAATTGAAAACCTTAGGCTGATTATCTAATTACAAACGTTTTCACAAACTGGCAATTCAATCCAGTTGCACTGCAAACAATGGTTGCACCGTAAAAAACAATTCTGTGCCTAGTATGAAACAGCACAAGTGAAGACAGATGTTCACTTTATGCAGACTGCCCAAAATGTAAGGAACAGAACAAAACAAAACAAAAAAACATCAATTTGACTCTTGAAAGCCAGGGTTTCCCTTTTAGTTTATCTGTTTATTTAATCGATATTTTCCTCATTTTTTTTTTAAATCAAAGAATATTTCTCTCTTGTTATCAGTAGCCGGTTGTGTCATTTGATGTCATTTGTATTTATTTCTTTTTTCATATGTTCATAGTATTTATTTACTATATGCTGTCATTATGTTTGTGTGCATGCTATGGCAGCATGTTTTAAATCAAAATGACATGTTGCTAAATCTCCATTGAGAAAGATTTATAGAGTGGGGGAAAGCTATATGACAAAGTGCGCACATGTCCCAGTTTGGAACATGGGAGGCTTTTGGAGAGACTGACAGCAAATACATTTGGATGACCATGGAGGGATATGGTGTAGCCTACTTACGGTTCTGGGGAATGCATGGGGGAGGAGGAATGTCGGATGTACTGGGTGCACTGGAACACCCGGTATGCCAAACTGGCCAGGAAATCTCTAGCTGAGAGCAGACCTGCCACCGGACGCAGCTGGAACCCTGTACGCTCTGGGTGTGAATGTCCAGGAGAAGAAAGACAAAGATATGTTGATGAGCAGTGTGTTCACTAAACACTTGTTTCAGTGTGAGTGAGTCCTTATTGTACCTTTGATTGTTTTTTTTTTTTCTTTAAATCCTATCTTACCTTTGAGAAAGCGTGATACATCTTCCAACTGGGGAATGCTGTCTGGACTGTACCCACAATGCCTTTCCAGCAGATAAAAGGCCTCGAGGTATTCACTGCAGGCATGCGTGGCATACAAGTCCCTCAGGGTTGAGTAGACTTCCCGCCTGATTAGGGACATAATTACATATAATGTAGCCTTCTTTATTTAAAACTAACAAACAAATTTTCTGTGTCCTGACTGAGGTGCTGCAACAATGAATGAGGAACAATCCAGCCTATAGCCCTTAAAATTTAATTTGGGACTGTTACCTGCACCACACTGTGGTTTGTCTTGCTGAAAGCTACGAATAAACATTCCTTGCTGTACTTACACAAATCTATAAAGGCACGGCCTAATAATGAGAGATCTTTATTATTGTAACTGGTATTTGATGGAATCCTAAATCTTTAGACATGCTATATCTAGATTTCTTTGATCGCACCCCCATCTGTAACTAAACAAATAATTTGTATTCAAATTCAAATTCTTTGATTTTACACATGGTGGTGTAATTCTTCAGCCTTCACATGCACATCTTATATTACTGTAAATAAGCATGCAGCACCCCTTACCATGTGCCAATCTCCTCCTCTGTGTATTCCACTCTGGGAATCAGCTCCCCACTGAGGATAACAGGAATAGTCAAGTTTCAGTTTTTGTCTGTTTTTCCCCATTTAGATGTAGGTGCAGTATTCAGATAATAGACTGTATCTCACTGTTTGTAACTGAAGGCGATGTCACCAATCATTTTCCTCCTCTGTTTGTAGGCAGGGTCTTTAAAGCCCTGTTCAAGTCAAATATATCAAACACTGATCATATTTTCTGTGTCATGACATATTTGTCCAACAGCATAACCAGCCCAGAACTGTTGTCCATCCTTCTTGGTAGCACTGGTACTTACAGGATGTTCTTGATCAAAGTCTGGATCAAATTTTGTGACCAGATGATGACATTTGTCCAGATCTGCTATTTTCTTTGGGAACCAATGAACTAATAGAGAAAAGGAGGAAATGGCAGTACTATTATTATGATTACTGCTACAAAATTGTTGAATATCTTTCAACAATTATGTATTTGATAAAAAACAGTAAAAAGATGTTACATTTGACTTCATTGGTGGTTTTAACATCCTCTGCGATCCTCTTGAGGGAGCTGATGAGAGTACTGACGTCTGAGAGGTGTAGCTCACAGCGAACAAAGTACTCCAGGCCTTCCAGGCTGTCCTTGGACTTCCGGCACGTCCGTGTTTCCAAATGGTGAATCTTAGCTTCAAATGTCTGAAATACAGTCAACACATTAAAATGTACTGGGTCACATTCAGTGTATGACAAATGTGAGGCACAATTATGGAGCACAGTATTTTATGAAGAGTGGTGTATTCTGGATGCACACTATGAACTTCATTTTCTTTAGCTCTAACACAAAAAGTGCACTGAGATTCCTTTAACATGGCTTCATCATATTACCAAATGACAAGGAAATCATATGGCAAGCTAAACACTTCACAAATGCAAACAATTATTATGACATAAAAAGCAAACTTGGCTAAGCTCACCAATATAGTAAATGTCCCACAACAGAGGTTATAAAACAATATTTGTATTCAGTCTAATAGAATCACGTTGCCTTCCATATTACATTTAATCTTTAGAAGTCAGCATCTCTCACGGATGATCAGGATATGTTGTCCAGTGAATGAGATGCCATTGCTTGGGATACAGCACATCCCTTAGCTAATTCCCATTGTTTACTTGCCTTATGGAAAAGGGCTGCAGATGATCTGGAACAAATCCAGTTATTGTCCAATTACTGACAACTTACAAATATAAATATATAATATTCTGAGGATTAAACAGCAACCAGGGAACCTGGCATCTCAAAATTTGGTCCTGTTTTAATCGCTTATAACGGAACTGTAAAAAAATATTAATAAAGTCATTAGCTAACTTATAAACCCTCTATAAAGAGTTTTTCGAAACAAAATGTTACTATTAAATACACAGCTCTATAATTCGTACTGTCTCGACAAACACATCTTTAGTCTTTTGTAAAAACTCTCTACCCATATCTATTGCGATACCTCGAAAACTTTGAGTGTCCGCGACAGCGCTGGTGTCTTGGAGGTCCTTAAGGTGAAGAAGAGGTTGAGAAGCGCTTTGCCATCATCTTTCTCAAACACTATTTGATCACTGGCCGCTGCAGCAGCGGCGGCTTCCCTCTCCTTGCGCGCGTCCTCGATCAGGCTTTGCCGTCTACCGATGAATCTTGAAGACTGGTCAAAAAAAGAGGAATCAAAGTCCGATGTGCTGCAAATATTTGTATTTAGCCAGAGACAGAGTTTTTTCATTAAGTTGTGGCTATTGCTTTGAATAATAGGAGCGCTTTACATATCCAGATACGCACTCGAACAGCAACGAAGTTAAGGTAAACCTACACCATAGCTAAGACTGGCTAAGACTTTATATGTAACATATATATGTGTATGTGTGTGTGCGTGTGTGTGTCCTATGTGTAAGATCTTGTACGCATCAGGCAGCGCCGCAGAATAATGGTCACCTCGCCAAGCTCTCTGCGCGCAATACAACAGTTTTAGTGGAGTTCTCAATTTAATTTAGTCCTATAATTGACAACACAATTATATATTATCAGGAATAACTCGATATAAACAAACAAACAAACTTTGTTGATGTAAAGTTGATGCTGCTATAGTATTTCTTACCGTGGAGTCAGACCTCTCCAGCTCGGATGCTGCTCTGCGGATGCTCTTTGTGGAGGACGTGGAGCTGCTAGAAAGGGGCATGTTTAGGCTCGCGGGTCTTCTCTGCTGTCTTTGCTATTCAAAGTGTGACTGAGGTGACACTGTGGTTGTGGCGCTCTCTAGACGTCTCAGGCTGTGCTGTGCTGCCCAGAGCTTTTCTTTTCATTCAGACAGGTTCCCTCTTTTTATGGGCTCATTTGTTTGTTGTTCCTGACGTCAAACGCGCTAATCATGGTCTGATCAATCAATGCACAGCATCTATCAGTCATATCCCAAGTTGGAGCATTCATATATATGTGACTTTATTATGTGACCAAACACAGAGACTTTAAGTTTGAAAAAGCAAGCATATTTCAGTGGTGTCCATATAATGTAATGAGTATTGATTTTACATCATAATCAACCACTCGGAATACTTTTAAAGTTATTATTTACAGAGCTCTTTATACTGTTTCTGTGAAATTTTTTTCAAGTTTTTTTGAAAATTCATCTTATTAACAATTGCCAAAGCAAAGTGACGTTATAACCACCAGTTGGATACACTGTAGTCGGCTTTAGACAATAATCAAAGCATTGCCTTTAGGGCTTTACATAAAGGTTAGACCAGAGAAAAGTCAACTGTGGAAAATTAAGTCACTTTATCAGTTCAATCTAATCTCCACTGCTCCTCACAAATTGGATTTGTTGGTGGAAAAAACATACACACAACAAGGAAAGAGAGAACAACACAATGTTTTTCTAATAGGGGCACTGTGTTTGTTTCTTACCTCAGCAACAACCACATCAAGTGAATTTGTACTGCTTTTGGCTGAGGACTTTGCTGGTTAACATGATTGTTAAGCAATGTACAGTGCCCACAGGGGAGCAGAGGTAAAAAGATTACCTCTGGGCCTCTGGTAACATGCTGCCACAACAGCAACCTTGCAAGGTTGCAGAGAAGGCAAAAGGGCCCCGGTGTGACTCTCGCTCAACCTGAAACCACAGGATGAAAATGCTAAAAAGCACTGATGTAGCCCCAGGCACAGACACAGTAGTTTCTTCCTTTAATGGGGGGATGACAGAGTGAGCATGAAGAAAGGAAGATAAAGCAAACAGACAACTAGATAGACCAGCACCTTTCCACTTTTGTTTAAGCCTATTTTCTGCATGGAAACAGAATAAATTGGTACATCTTTAGAACTGAGGCTTTGTTAGACTTTTCTTTTTAAATTCTTTTTTGAGCCTGGCATGCCATAAAGCACAGACAAATACCTGGCATTTGTTCAGAAATAGGAACTATTATCATTTATATGGTTTGTTCCATGTCTTCGAAGTAGTTATTGTTTTTCAGAGCCTCCAGAAGACTTCAAACTCCAGACAATTCTTCTTATTGGTGTAGTTGAGGAGAGACGGAACATTTTGTTTACTTGTTGCAATAAAAATGTATGAGTTATTGTTGTTACATGGCAATAGCCAGGGCACATTTGCCATTCAAGCTAAAACATAACATTAGTTTTTTTATCTTTCCTAAGTGAGTCCAGGAAACAGTGTACTTATAAAAACAATCGTATTCCAATCCACAAGAGATTTTATGATTGTTTAACAGCCCAGGTTTGTTCGAGTTCAACCACATTTTGCATCTGTGGGATGGCAGCATGGCTACAGGCTCAATCAGGATCAAGATAAACAGATAGCCCTCCTTCTCCTCCCTCTAAATGTCTGATTCCCTGCGCCAGCCTAGTTTATCAAAAGTGTGACCTATTACTGATTATTTGAAAGAGAGAATGCTTTCCTGATCTTCCCTGCACTTAACTTTTATCGTGCCAAAGAAAGCCTCGCTCAGATGCACAGAACGTAGTATGTCCAACCCTTAATGATAAAGGCCGGTGTGGTGTAGTGGTTGTACGTAAACACAAGCTGATAAAACCTACAAAATAACACTTGTATAAGAAAGCTTTTCATATATGAGAGGCCTTGTAGAACAAAATTTATTGGAGTATGTATGCTTACTTAAAAGCATAATAATTAATAATATGTTGCCCATGTGTTTCCTATAATTGTATTCAGAACCCAGTTTGTTTCCTTCTCAAACTTCAGTGAGACTGCTGCTGCAGCTCTGTTTTATCATGACTTTCTTTTGCCATCTGTTGAAAATACAGCTGACAATATAGATGTAACCAGAGAGAGAGTGTGTGTGTTTTCTCTTTGCTGTAGTTGTTATACAAATGTTTCAAACTCACATTACACAGTGACTAAACACATGATTTGACATTAGGTAAATCTAGGTTGCTGATAGCGGGCCTTCCTTCACAAAAAATTACAGTTTTATATCTTTATGTTTGAAGCCTGAAATGTGGCAAAAGGTCGCAAAGTTCAAGGGGGCCGAATACTTTCGCAAGGCACTGTACATGCCTGACAGGGGCACAAAAAAATTTAAATAGTAATTACAAAATATATATATAATAATAATCTATCTAATGGTAAAATATACACAAAATAATTATACACACTAATCCAATAAACAGCGTAAAATGTAACTTTGAATCAGTACATCTTGGTGCCTCCTTCTCTGCCTTCCTGTGGCCTATATATATACTGTATGTGTGTGTGTGTGTGTGTGTGTGTGTGTGTGTATGTATACTATATATCATATGACATGTATATATATCATTTTTTCAAAGCAGAACAGAAATTAATTCCCTGTTGATTGCTAATCTTTTGCCTTCTAATGTTTTATATTTGTGCATAGTATTATTTCAAATTATGCCATCAAAGTTCAATTTCTTAAAAGGCACTGAACGTATTAGTGAGCCGAGGCCTTAAATTCATTTGCATTGTCAGAATTTTTTTTAAACTGGTTTCTGAATGGTCATTTTCTGTTTTTCAGAATTGAAAGTGGCCCTATTTTCCATTCAAGTCTCATTCTGATTGCTTTTAACCTTATAACCCTGCAGGTATGCCAAATAATGGTAACAGGTTAACTTCGGTTTTGATGTTGTTGACTAAGCAAGAGTGATATATTTATCAGATTTGGGCTCTTTATTTCCAAAGGTGAGCCGAGGCAAATAGAAAGAAATTAGGAGCCCAAATCTGGTAAATATATCACTTCTCTTTCTGAGCTGTGTTCATGAGAGAAAGAGAGGGATAGATGTGAATTACCTTCATAAATGATTTGATTTTAACATTTAGCTCTAGGTGTGGTGTACAGTAGCCTTTCTGTCTGCATATAGTTAGGCTGACTCGCTGTGACCACCGAGCTGACCCTCATCACTGCCCATACCAGGTACTGAAGCTACCTTTTGATTCAAACATTCATGATCAAATCCCATCTTGCTTTCTGGAAATGCCAGATGTGTCCACAAATTACACCAGGATGATAATTATTACAATTATGTATTGATTCAATGGCTGCATTGCGGCATTGTGACTATCAGCTTTTCCCTGCATAATTGTGGGACTTTGGACGCTCTAATTGCAGCTAACATGACCAGCTGGGCTATTATTCATCATCCTCCACATTTCTTCTCTCTCTTTCTCTCCTTTGTGGGGTCATTAGACTCATCCAGTTGATAAAGAAAAGAGGAAACACTAAATATTCTCTTAACTGCAATAAAGCTGTGTAAACAACCTCAAAATGGACACATCAGCTCGTACTGCTTAGCGCATGACTAACTATACCCTCATAAACTTGTGTCTGTATAAATGTGCCTTATGGCTAATCTCTCACTAGCTGTTGAGATTGAATGCACATTGCTGTCAGATATTCTCCACCAAGATAACTGCACACTACGAAGCCCCTCCGGTGACATTGCAGAGAAATAAAAAAAACAGCCTCAGTAAGTTGTGCCCACAAGTTACTCAGGCATGAGAATGAGCTCCTAATGTATGGTCATGGTGTGACCACGTCTTAGTATCTCATGGCCATGCGTTATTCTACTTCATTCCTACATCCTACATTTCATCCCCACTCCTTAGAAATTCGTGGCCACAACTTACTGAGGTTTTTTTCTTTCTCCCTAATGTCACTAGAGGAGCTCTGTAGCAAACACTTACCTTAACATGTTGGTTTTGATGATATTTGAGGAGGCAGAGACAGTTATGCTAAAGAAAAGATAAGTTTGCAATCTGATTAGAGAACAAACTGTGCTGCACTCTTATATTTGTATCCCAGCTTGCACATATGCATTCATAATAAAACTACTAAATGTATTGTAAGTCAGAAACTGGATTAATGACTTATTTGCACACTCAGAAAACTTTATTAGATTAAAACACAAATGCATTAAAATAGACAAAAAGACTTGGAAAGTTTGTCTACATTCCTTGTTACTCACCAAAGCACTTTATGTGGATCCGTGAGGCCTAACAAGCATGGTGAAGGCACTTCTCTTTTCTCAAAACACATGCAAGTTAATTTATTTACAACATTTGTATTGTTTACATTCATAATAAAATGTCAGAGATCTTCTACTTCCCAGCCTTTACTGATACATTACTGTGTTTCATGGCACGTTATCATCACCTGGAATACAACTGAAAAAAGTGAAAGCATTTGCAGGAACAAGTATCTCACTACCTGAACATGTACAAGTGCACACTCAGAAAAGAACTACTCAATGGTACCTTTAAATACTGTGCTCCAGTAGCCTAGATGGAGAATGTATAGACAGATGACAAAATTACTGCAGATGCCAAAGGCTCACTGAGTATGATATAATATGAATCATATGTTATGGCTTATAGATGTTTATTTTTAAATGTATCGTCCATGTGCTCCTGGTCAGTATTTATAAAACCAAAAAAATGCAGTATTTATGGTTAGACAAAATAACAAGGTGATCACAATATTAACTCAAAATAACTTTGCATCAGAAGCACAATTAGAAATATGAGAATTTCTGTCAAACAAAAACCTTTGTTTTATTCAGCAAAGATTTCTAGAAGCTTAAAGTGCTCAAATGCAGTACAACTTGATTGTTTTAGTTGTCTTTACTGTGTAAGTCTGTCTCTTTCTCTCACTCCATCTCTTTTTAACAGAGCGTCTGAGCATCTGTGACTGGTGATGACTGTGATTGTTTTTGCATGTGTCAAAATACAGCTGCCAAGTGGAATGACTAATCACACAGAGTGCTTCTTTACTGTCTCTGTCTACAAGTGTAATTTGACAGGAGTGGCATAAAGTGTTCCTGGGGTGGATGAGTGGCTCAGGGACCGATGCTCAATGGTTCGTGTCGAGTGACATGGTGGCCGTTAACTACAGCTGTGACTGTGACACGACCGCACACAATACAACCATTTCTAGCAGGCTGCTGTGACTCATCACCATTCAGAATGTCACCTCTAGCAATAAAATTAGACGCTTTCCATTCACACTTTCAAACAACGTGGTTTTCAGTCATCTAATTTCAAAGTGAATGTATCCTCTCAGCCAAAGGTACAAACATTCACACAATTTGCAAATACAATTTAAAGTGATCCCATTTTCAGTGAACAGGGCAAACTGATTGAACCTAGCACAATGACTAAACTGATCCTCATTTCCTCTTGATGAAAACAAATCATTCCTGTCAAATGTTTCCCCATTTAGAAAAGGAACAGCGGGTTATGATCATTACAAAAAACATGAATGTTTAGTAAAAAATAAAGAAAGAAATATAAGGACAGTTAATTCAAAAAGGGACAATGCATTTAAAAATTTTCACCAGTTCATTAAAAGAACATTTAAAATGGAAGCAGCAGCTTGAACTTCAGAAGCAATTCATTGATGGTTTTCTACAACACATTATCAATGTTTTAGGCTACATGTGGTGTGCTCCTCTTGCTTTTTGTTTTTTTTAAACAGCTGTTGCTTTTCTAAATGTCATATCTGATAATTCTACAGTCCAGATGCATCCACATTGTCAGCAATGGGGTAGCGGATTCAAGTGCAAATCAGATGCTCAGAGCACTGAGGTAAGTTTAGAGCTTTAATAATAAACTTAGGACAGTACACACTGGCAGAGAAAATGTCTCTGGGTGGCAGGTAAGAAATGGATAAGAACTGATGTAGGCATTAACATACTGTAGGTACCAAGTGTCATATAAAAACCAATAAAATCATAGCAGAGGTTGACATCAGATAACAATAAAGCAGGACTCAGGAACAGGTGGGACTAGACCCAAGTATAGGCTCAGGAACAGACGAGATCCTGGTCAGGGTGCTAAGCACTTACCTACTGTTTGTGTCATGTCATATATGTCCAGAAAAATAAAAATTCATGTGAGATGATATTCATCGGTAATTTCCAGCAACCACAATAAGCGGTCTGTGAACTCACCGTTCACCAATAGTACAAATATGTTTATTTCTGGCTTACAGGCTACCGTGAATGATGTAAAAATCGGTATTTTATGTCAGGATCTATTGAAATAACACTATTATATGGATGTTTCATTTGAGAGCAGTGTCCCTATCATACACGTACACTCACATGTCAATCTGCTTAACACACAGACTTGTAGTGCATTTCCTTAAACCTACCACACATTTAGTGACGTAACTCTTTCCACTCAGAGCTTCTCATCACTGACCTGCCAGACTGTCCAGAAACATGAGGTCTAAGCACCATGTTAAAGCCTTATCCAGCCTTTTGCCCTGTGCTGGGGTCACAGAAGCAGCATAATGACGATGTAACATTGCCCTTTCCCCCTCCAGCAGTGACTCGCACTGTTGGGGCTGGAAAGACTCTAAATTAGATTTACCTTTCCTTAATGGGCCCCTGTCATCCAGCAGCCTGGAGGGCCAGGCTACTGCAGCTCAGGTCGAAAATCAAACAGCTGAAGCCTGTAGCATAGTGGACCCCACCTGCAGTGTTGTGACCGTGTGATCCGTCAGTTTTATGACTGTAATCTGCTTGTTAAACCCTTTGCTTGTGTGCAAAAACTGACAGCTGCTCATAATAATCATGCTAACATGACATGAATATTCTTTAATACAAGATTTTTTAATCACCTGATTTAAGTAAAACAGTCAAGGTCATAATTTTGTTATAATAGATCAGTAGTCAATTAAAAGAGACTTTAGGTATTTACTATTATAGAAACTTCTTTTTTTTAGTTTTTTTTAAATTACTGCTAATAATGTTTGCTCAGTTTGAAGACTGTGAGATACAGGCTAAATTTCTAATAAAAATAACAAGAGGACCTTGTGTTAGGATTATTTTGTCAGAGAAATCTTTTAATCCTGTTCTGATTTAATCGCAACAGAAACCGCCAGACTAGTTCAGTTCGAGACACAGCATTCTAAATGGAAATGTTAGGCATCAGGGCTAAAATACAAACTGGTTATTGCTTCTTAGATTTGTGATTCACATACATGGTCAAGCACACAGCTGAGTGGGCTGTTCATCCTGGCAGCATGCAACCAGCCCAAAGGAGGCTCAAACTCAACTCAGCTCATCTGAACTCAACACAAGAAACAGATCTGCCAACAAGACAAAATATTTGGTAATGTCTCTCCATGCATATTGAAGGAAGAAAACAAAACTGAAGTGTCATTCTTGATGCTTTTGTAGTACTGTGATTGAGGCCTATTACATGTTTTCTATAGATTCGATAAAATATTCAGTTATATTAACTTTTTTTTCTTGGTACCTCATGATCATCCATCTGTTGTTATGCATGCCCCATGGACTGTGTAAATGCAGTCAGTGTCATAGTCAAAATCTTTGTAGTCCCTCTAATGGTTTTAAAACCTTTTTTTTTTTATTGAGAGCAATTCCAGTTGTGTGCAAGAGCAGGTAGTATGTAATCATATGGCATCTGCAAGTAAAAATAAAGCTTGATTAACTCTTCACTTTGTGTGTGTATCTGACATCAGTAAATTGTATGGGTAGGGAGGAATTTCAATTTATGATCAGTTATTTTGTCCTTTCAAAATAATGTAGGCTCCCGGTATAGAAATTGTGATTGCATAAGATAAAAATAGCATCATCTTTTGAGATGTGAGGGGTGATCCACCACAACTGCATGACATTAACGGAAAGGAAACCCTAACTTGATGCATTTGTATCTGAAAGATACACATAACCCAGTGAGACTTTTTTGTAAATAACTGGTATATTTGCAGACTAATTTTATTAATAATGAAAATGATGCAAAATATGTGTGCCCTTGATAAAAGATCCTTACCTGTCAGAATCTGAATGAACTGTTTTGTTGTCGAAGTTTTGATGCTGAAATTATAGAGATAAAACAGTCACTAGTCATTTCGTTTTGTCAGCACACAAAATATGCCACTGTGTGTGTTTGTGCAGGTGACAGTAGCCGTTATGGGTTGTTTTTGTTGTTGGCTAAAAGGTTTAGCTGCTGTTGCAGAATCAGAATGTTGGAGACTGCAGAGGACAACAAATAGAAAAAAAAACAAGATTTCATGATTGAAATTGTTCATGGGTGCAAATCAAAGTAAATTGCACTCAAATTGCATAAAGCGTGAGCAGAGAAGTCATCCTGCCATAAGTCGGATCGATGGCTGTGCTGAATTTGTTACGCATACAGGGCCTTCTGATGCAGTCATTTCAGAGGACACCCCCACCCCACCAAGACCTCCTCCTGTGAATAATGGCTGCAGCTGTGTCATTGTGACTGCTAGCTTTGTTTGTGTGTCTTATTTTGATGGCTTTTTACAGTCAATGTGTATGTGTGTGTCTTTCTGGTCTTTCTGATTATGGTGCACAGATAGGCCATTTCCCAATGAGTTAGGATGAGAGGAGCTTAATGGACGACAGAGGATGCAGGGGCAGGATGGCTAATAAACGCTGCCCTGCCATGGCAACATATATCAATACTGCCATCTGGGAGTTTGGCCTCTTCATTTACAAAACCAATACCCCAGTGGGATGAGAATGGCCAACGAAGACTCTGTGGCTATTTGTTCAATCATCAGAAAAGGACATGAGCTGTTATGACATCCACTTTCAACAGAATGTCAATTCTTCCCTTCTCTTTGTTGTGTGTGCATGTGTTTATACAGGTAAGACAAGTCAGAAACAAAAATATGAAAAACAAAGACACATTTACACCGGACCACAGCTGAGTCTAGACCAGTCTTACTGAAGACCATGACTGATAAAAGCAACACAATGTATACTTTTTTCCAAAGGTAGAATGGTATGGATTAAATTGCTTTAAAATAATAAATAGATTGTCCAGATCTGTCTGCACAATACATTTCCACACTCAGTGAATCAGTGCTAAGGAACTGATTAAGTAATGTATGAAAATGTGAAGAGAACTGCATACAGTTTCAATCATTCATTTACTTTTGTACCCATTACTTTCCACTCACGGTCATGTGTGATTGTCCAAGCATGCACGTGGCTGAAGGCAAGGAGACAACTTTGTCTCCAGCTAGTTAGATAGCTAACACAGAACCTGTCAAACACAGTCACACCTGCTAATTATTTTGAGACTCTGTTTGGTTAACTTGTGTGTTTTTGAGTTATGGAAACACACCAACCACAAATGATTAGGAAAATTTGAGGCTTTAATGACTGACCAAATGCACAAATTTTCTATTCCTTTTTCAAGCTACCACCAGTAAATGGCCTCTAATTGTGACTGGCAGAAAGAAAGTATGAGATAAAACTGACTACCAAAAAGAATTTAAAAACTGCTGATAACACAGCCCATAAATCAGTTTAATTGTGTTTATTTAGCCCAAAAGCTCTAAGGAACCTTTAAGTAGAAAAACAGCAAGATAAATAGGGAGCGCTTTTGCAGGATGTACAGACATGCTATAAGTGCTGTAATGAGTACAAAACCGAAATAACAGAAAAATCTAAGATAGATAAAATATGTATGTTCAAGTGCCAGGTAGTTTAGTTGCTAAGTCAAAAAGAGAAGGCATGAAAAACTACAAGAAGCATAGAGAGTTAAATATACGTGAGATCAGACAGACAATCTATACTAACGACACACATTTGACCGATTCAGGTTTGGGTCAGTGGGGGGGAATCACTTATTATTACAGTATCAAGGCAGAAAACACAGGTTAGCGTTCAGCTTTCTTTTACAACTTCAACATTCACATGTGTGATGTTCTCTGCAATTCTTTCAGCTCTAATAATCAGCTATAAGACAAAGCATGCTGTATGATCAGAGCATAGACATGTGAATTCCACTTTTTAACACCCATAGTGTTTTTACAGTAACTCAGAGACATGATATAGAGTGTATAAACAGAGGTGCACTTGAAAGACTGGCTACTATCAGCCATCTGACAGACTTCTGAGAAATGACGTGATAAGAGTTTGTCTTGACTCCTCTATATGAACAAATCAAACACTTGTACTACTCATGCAATGAAACTTTGACTAGACAAGTGAAGATACACCATTTACACAGCCAGGTGTGAGTCTTCTGCCCACACAGGGGCCAGTAACAAAAGACTGAGAGTGGGAGTAATCTGGGAGTTGGTGACTTGAGAGCTGAAAGCTGCAGGTGTTGCTATTGTCTCAATAATATCAGAGTCACTTCAACAAAGGCTTTGTTTCTATAGAGGGTCACAAAGCTATTAGGAGCCTTCAAATGAATAACTGTAAAGTAATTTTTGTTTTTGATTCATTAATATTAACTCAAAATTCTACACTACTTTGAGATAAGTGTGCAATGAGCTCCTTTGTATATTTAGCCACTGTTTCTTTTTCAAATAACAGTACAATCGCCCTAGATTTCCAAAATTTTCCATTACTGTACACTTGTTCCTAGATCTCTGGCTCATCCCAAATGCTACACAATCACATTTGATTTCTTCTGTGAGTACAGCCCCTGCTGGTAAATGTCACACTGTGACAGGCACAAAGCCTGGTCACCACAGTCGTACCCTGAGGGGTCCAGTTCTGTCACTTCCTCTCAAGTGTGTAGACTACACACAGGTTGATAGCAAATGGAAAGAAGACTGGATTTTGATGTTTTGTGTGTCCAGTGGGTTATTTCCAAAAGAAACAAAAAAGATATTCTATATGAATAGATGATCACTACTGATTTGGTCCTGTGCACTTATACAGTATAACGTTTTCAAGTAAGCAAAGCAACAGAATTCTAAATGAATATGATGTGAAGAGGTAGTGGATTTTCTAATTTGAGATGTGATTTCTCAGACAAATGGATCTGTTCTTTCATGAATGGTGACAGAAAATTACCCACAGCTAACATCACTTCCCACTTTGAAACCTTTCTGTAGCACACATTTAAAATCTCTCTCAACATCATCTCTTGAGACCATTAAAAATATCTAGAAAAGCCAAGCTCTTGTCTTTCTGCCATATTCAGTCAAAAATGACTGTTCAATGATGATATGTTGTTTCATTATACAGAATGTTCTTTCAGCTATTTCATGGTGTACGAATCTAATTTAACATTTCTGTCATCTACAATAATTACCATGAAATTCACTTCATACCATGACTAGTGCATGACCAGTACAACTGCAAAATATTTTTGCTTTAACCTTTAGTATTTGCATATTTTGTAGAGATTTCAGTCATTCCAATAATCAGCCGGTCACTCCAACCATATCTTGCACTAAGATGTCAGTATGTTATCATAGGCAAAATGTTGAAAACATTTTGTCCATTATGTCTGATGCAAAATGAAAAGAGCCATATAACAGTCTTTTATGTAATTTTTCTTACTGGCACGATGACAATACATGAAGGTACATGTACATTCTATAATGTACACACTCACATCACCTGCCTACTCATCAATATATTTATACAACACGAGAACCCCTTTCAGTGTATAGACACTACATTACTGTCTCCTATGAGGCACTGGTATATGAAGCCCTCTTGTGGTCTAAGCATAATCTGTCTGATTTATAAGGCTTTGGATAAAAGCCAGATAAATAAATATAAATGTCAGTAATCATGATAAGAACTCACAATGTGCTCAGTAAAGTTCATATTAGTTGCAGTTTGAATATTGTAAAAAAAATGCTGTATGCATATCTCTTATTTCCAGTGGCTTACTAAACCTCATAAAACTTTAAGATGGTATAATTATTACTTACGTTCAAAAGCGCTATAGTACACTATGGATCACAAATTGTATGTATGACATATGAACTTTAGGTTTATATGCCCTGAGTATGTAGCCATGTGATTCAATAAAGCTGGTACCTGAGGTGTGGCATTTACCATCAGAAGGAGCTTGCAGTGGTACAATATGAGCAGAGGTGTACACAGGGTGCCTAATCAGGAGGAGGGTAAAACTAAAAGGAGCATCTCCTAAAGTGTGCCTCAGAGTGAGTTCCCCAAATGTGTTGGGTGTTGTGTATGTACAAGTAAAATAGTCCCCAGTTGGATACTTTGGCTTAAAAAGATGATATATTAACCAACCAGAGGGCCACTTGAGATGACAACATTGATACTTGAGTGACTCCTTGGTTGAACTTATTATACAGATACTGTATTTATGTAAGCATTTCAGATGTCCCCCTGACTTTTGAGACAGGGGCAGGGTTGGCCCTATCTTTGTTTGTCTTTTCCAGTTGGCTGAGCTCTACTTTTGTCAAGAGGTCAGAGAGTCTGGCTTGTTACTGAATAGGCTCCACTGAGGAGTCTCCCACTGTCTTCCCCTGGCCTGTCAGCTTGCTGTTTGTACTTGTAATTCACACCTACACTCCATTCCTCTCACAAGAGCATTGTGATTATATTTTTGTAATTTATATATAAATTATACAAGCATACATATACATGTATGTTTGGTCTATGTGTGATTTTACTATTATATTATATTACTCACTTTTGAGCTATGTTGTGGAAAGACCACTGGCATGTATGACTGGCAGAAAATCGAACAAAACAGAAACTCTAAAGTGTGTTACTGTGCCAAATAAAAATAATACGGAGGCAAAAACAAGTAAGCCTACTATGAATATGAAAGCTGTAAAATTAAGATGCATTTGACTGAGATATCTCCGGGAAAAATGCTTCTGTCTAGCTATGAAGTTTTAGAAGGCAAACTAGAATTTTATTTTATTTTATTTTATTATACTGATGTTTCTGCTTCATTTGCTTGCCTGTTTTATGAGTAGACTGCTGGGTAATACTATACTACGGACACTCCTCAAGCCTGGGATTTTAGGAATTCAGCATTGAACCGTGCCTTCCTTCATCAACTGTCCAATCAGAATCCACGATGTTGGAGTGTGTGTTTGCTCCGCGGGTGGGGGAGTAGCGACGACGCGAATTCAGCTCAGATAGAGGTAAGACAGCTAAAACAGCAAGTAAATACAAATATTTAATTAATATGATCATTTGTTACCATATTATGAGATCGGTCATCCACGTTACTAGTGATCTCACTAATTGGACAAGCTGTTGGTGAACTGTCTTCACCGACACTTTGTTCTTACTCTGAGGCTTCTATTAGCTCGCAAGCTAACTAACGTTAGCTGATATTAGCTTGTCAGTGTGGCTAGCAGTCGTAACACAAAAACGGCAGGATTTATCTGCATAATTGAAAGGCACAGTACGTTTTGTTCTGCCACACAGTAGTACAGCTAATCGTAATTGTCGTGTATTGTTGCGGGAGAAAACGTTAATGTAACGTGTTAACCTTCGCACTTGCTGCTAGCTAAAGCATTGTTCATTGCACGTTGGCTCGTAGTTTCCTGCTAGCTAGCCCGGTTAGCTGCTGTCAGATCTTTGGCACCGCCCATACTGGGCGGTTCTTGCTATATGCTTAATGGTGAGCCGATGCTAGCATGTGGATTCATTTGATGTTGTTTTATCAGTGGTCCCCTGTGGCAATGATAGAATATTATTTATTATAAATTGAGAAATGCTACTTTGGCTGTCGTTGCCTAGCCCAGTTGTTATTACCATGTCAAAACGTCATCGGCCTGCGCTTGTTCAACATTAGTGTTGCTGATCAGTTGAAGTTAGCTTAGCCGGGCTGTCAGTCTTTATTGCTAGATGATACTTTAATCAGTTGGCACATCTGGTGAAATGATCGGTTTTACATTTAACGATATAACACCGAAGATTTGGGATAATGTAATAATGAAAAACCGTCTCATATGTACATCAACGATTCAGTGCAGTCTTGGGCTCGCTGACGACACACAGTCGACAGTGGTTATCTTTCCTGCTCACTTTGTTGTTAGCTCGCTGTATCAGTACTTATTCAGTCAATGTAATTACCCGTATGTATAATATAACTGTTATGTTTCTAACAGAGGAAAGAGCTGCCACTCGATAATGGACGCAAATAAAGGTAAGGAGATGCTGGTGCATGTGATTTGACTCAGTCCTGGTTCACCAAGACATTGACCCACCAGTTATTTCTCCATCAATCATCTTGAAAGAAAACAGTGAACAATACTATAATCACTTACAAACCAAGGTTATGTATTCAGATTTTAAGTTTTATTTGACCAGTATCTCAGAACCTAAAGATATTTGGTATACTGTCAGATATGACCGAGTAAAGTGGTAAATCCTCACATTTCAGCTAATTAATTAACTGATTGTCTTAGATCTAGTAAAATATAACCTCAAAAATTGCTTTAGATTTGAATCGAATTCTTTTACATTATTTAGTGTATGAAAAATCATCACGGCTAGGTTTTTAAACTCTGTAACAGTGAATGGAAAGAATCCCACAGTCCACTGTCTTGCAGTTTTAATAAGCTATTTGTGTAATGATCATAGGAGAAATACACCTGCATTAATGTTCTTTGTTGATTCGGCAGATAAAGGAGATCAAGGGATGCAAAATCCAGGTGGGCAGATGGACAGACCTGCTGGCTTCCACTTCTCGGAAAGGTCAGTGCAGATGGTTTATACTGTGTTTGTGCCATGTGAGGCAGAAGGTAAAAATAGAAAGATTGAGATTAGGGGTGGCATTGTGTACATGTGTATACACTGGCCATACCATAATTGTTTAGGCAGTGTTCAGCTCGCCTAAACACTTGCTTAGTATTTTGTTGTAACCAGAAGCCTTTCTCATTATAACAGGATAGTTTTCTTGTTTTTATAAGATGCTTCACATTAAAATGTGATCATTTTTTTCATTATTACAACATACCACATTTTCTCCTTATCATGCTTATTCAGTTCAGCAGCTCCTCTCTCTCATCAACACCTCCCATTTCAACTTTCCACACAGACCAGCATAGAATCTAGGAGGTGCTCTCCAGCTGGTCCTTGAGAATCACTAATCAGACATTTAAATCTATGTACAATAATTAGTCCACAAAATAAAACACAAGTGCAGCTCATGAGCACATACCTTGCACATGTCGCAATTATGTTACTGACAACAGGTGAAGCCAGTTTAGGGGAACCACTTTAGGGGTGTGTGTTATATTAGATTGGGCCATATAGTCTTATGTTGATTATGCAACACCAGACACAATGGCCTAATACTTGAGCAAGTGTTCTAGCCACCAAACATTTAAAATAACTCACCAAAAATTTCAGATAGCCTTTAAATAACTCACCAAATGTATGTTTCCTTTTATGCTTCATCAGAATCCACCTTGTGTATGTATTCACTCCAACAAACCAGTCAATCTTCTATTTCCTCATGTTAGCTTGCTCATGCTAACACCACGAAGTAGGCCTCAAGCCTGCTGCAGGTATCATACTTTTTTGTTAAGCCTGTCCTACACTAGTTTACTTCAGCTTAACAGGCATAATCCACACATATGTAGAAATAGTACATGAACTCCACAGTGAAATGGAAGAAAAGTAGTTAAAAAAACAACACTTTTGTCAACACTGTATGACTGATATTACAAATGCTCATGTTTTAACAGTTTTCTCTTGAGCTATTTTTTTATTTTGGAGGAATTCTGGTTGAAATTAGTGAGCTTTGATTGTATTAGTGGATTTTTGTGGAACTTTATGCTTCAATTTGCGATTACATGCATAAAGTGTGAGTGATGTGGTACCCAACATGTGGACAGCTGAACTGACTAAAATAGGAGTGTATCAGTTACATGTGATGTGCGTAGCACGTCTCAAAATGTACGCACAGAGTTGTGAAAGTCCTGTTTATAATTACCACTTGCATATTAATGCGACTGGCACTTCGCAGCCAAAAGCGTTATAGCATCCACATGATGAAACATATTGTTGTATTAACCACTGTTCTAAACAGTGGTGGAAAGTAACTAAGTACATTAACTCAAGTACTGTACTTACAGTCAAGAAAAAGAAACACTATTTGTGATTTCCTGGTTTTCTGCATAAATTGGTCATGAAATGTGATCTAATCTTCACCAAAGTCACAAATGATAAAAAGCATTATGTCACTAAATATCAACTGGAGTCAGGTGTTAGCATAACTCATTAGATCCTAATATTACCTTTTACCATCAGTTATTTAAATCTACCTTTATTTCTCTTCTCTTATAGCATGCTTCCTAAAGCAGTGAAAAGGCGAGTGCATGCCTTGAAAAGGCTACAGGTGCAGTGTGCTAACATAGAGGCTAAATTTTACGAAGAAATCCACGAGCTAGAGAGGAAGTATGCTGCCCTATACCAGCCACTGTTGGACAAGGTAGGTTAAATAATATTTTTGTAACAGAGCTTTTTCTTAGCTTCACTTTTCTTGACAGTAAAACCAAATATACAGAATTTTCTTTGCTCATTTTATGTTCATGCAAATAGTGCAGTTGCTAGAGAAGAGCACAATGGTGTCTTATTTGTGGTGTAGTTTCTCTTTCTGGTCTGAGCTCAGGTCAGTGAGGACACATCCTTGGTGCTGAATTGAAAACTACCACAATGAGTAGTCAACTGTTCTTTTGTCAGTCAAGGCTATTTCCAGAGGTAGTGGCGAGAGCTCAGCCATTCTTAGTGACACTGAAGACTGGCAGCTGCAGTCCTGCTGCACCTGTTTGTACTGTGTATATGTTTTCTGTGTCGCTTTCTCGAAATGGTGTAGATTTCACTCTGCTTGATGCAAATAATTCAGTCTTACTGAATGAATACATGTTTATATACAGGTATTTTGGCAATATCTCATATTAACTATGTCATAATGTGTCATAGAGACGAGATATTGTCACAGGAACAGTGGAACCTACAGACGAGGAGTGTGAGTGGCACAGTGACAGAGAGGACGAGGAGCAGTTAGCTGTAAGTACAGTGTTGATTCAACCTCTCTAAAACAGTTTAGGGAAAAAAATGGAACATTATCACCTTCAAGAAGAAGGATTTATTACAGGACAGCTGGATTACATTACATTAGTTTTAGCTTGGTGTACCTAATAAACAAGTGTCATATCACATGGTTGATAAAGTAAATAGACATAAAGGTTTCACACTACAGCTTGAGTTTGCCTCAGATGTGTATAATATTTGGATTAGGACTCCATATTTATCTGCAGGTTCACAGAATTTAACAAGGGAAATGTTTAGATGCTCTGTGGTTACCCTGAGAAACACAGTATTAAACCACTGTAAATCTTATCAGTTAATACACAGGGTATAAATCCAAAGGGGAAAATGCTCTTGGAATAGATACGACATTGAAAACATTAGAGATTCAGAATGAGTCAATCTTGAATTCTGTGCCACGTGAACATCTCTGTTCCACAGCAAAGAAAGAGAATTTTTTTTCCATTCAACTACATAAGATGTCTGACAGTCATAAACTCTACTTAAAGGTGGGCACATACTTAAACTACTGCTTTAATTATAAATGGGACGTGGGTGATAAAACTGACTGGACTGTTGGACCAAATCAGGCGGCATATAAAGTCGTCTTCCAGATCCAGTCAGTGCCATTCATTCTCAAAGATTTTTTTTTATTTTTTATGTTAAATATTTGCAACTGACATCAGCAATCAATATAGTCACGTATGAGCCACCTGGGGGAGATGTACCTGTAATTAAACAAAAGATAAAAGGTAAAGATTTGAAGAATGGTGAGTCAAAAGGTTTGTATTTTGAAAGTCTACCGGACAACTGAACTGGAGGAGAAACTGATTGAACTGTGGCAGGAAAATGAACACCTCCTCAACATCAGTTCCCCCTGCAGGATGTGCACAGTCTGCATATAGCCTCCACCCATGATTTGTCCCTTCTCTTCCTTTTCCTGTCAACACAAATTTAGCTATAAACTATGGATAGATATTAACAGTGAAAGCTGGTTGCATTTTTGTTTGATTTGGTACAAGGACATGCAGGAACTGGTTTGATCTCGTGGGATTCACAGGCTCGTCTGCTGCCAGAACCTCCAGTCATTAAGTGTGTTGTCCACAGTGTTTACTCAGGTGTGTGCCGTTTCCCGACTGTCAAGGACTGAAAATCTGTGCAAGTTATTGGAAACAATTGTTAACTGTGGCCTGTCCAGTATTATGTTTTTGATTTTTCTGAAGGTCTGCCAAAGGACTTCACTGCAATGAAAATAAGGTGTTTTCAATATAAACTTTGAGCACAAAGCTTTTTTTTCCCTCCATGGTGTATGAAGGGATGAATGCTAGGCCTACAGTGCAAAATCAATATCTTGATCGTCTTCATAAAAGCAAACGGAGAAATAGACATATTTGGACAAATAGGCAAACAGGTTTGTGCACAACAGGAAACAACAGGGTTGTGGGAAAGGTTTCACTGAGAATTAATAGGACTAACAAGCTGACAGTTATGTGTTACTGACTAGTCTTGCTGTGATCTTGTGTATACCTGATGTCTTTGTACACATAACATCTCTATCTTGTAAAAGCTCTTCATCTAAGTGAGACTTCTTGACCACTTTAACAAAACCTTTTCATGAACAGTGAATAAGTGCTATGCCTTCTGCCTCTAGGCAGAAGTAAAGGAAAAGGCTGCTATTGAAGATGCAAAGAAAGAGGAAGCCATGCCAGAGGAAGACCCAAAAGGCATCCCTGAGTTCTGGCTCACCATTTTCAAGAGTGTGGACATGCTCAGTGACATGCTACAGGTACATCACAATAAGTCATGTCTCACTTGTGACTCACTAATGTTTCATGTGTCTGAACGGTGTCCTAAGCCTCTCACCCAACTGTTAATCTCCCAACAGGAACATGATGAGCCCATCCTAAAGCACCTAAAAGATATTCAAGTCAGGTTTTCTGAGCCAGGACAGCCGATGGTCAGTGTAGTAATGTACCAATATATGCCACATTTATAAACTAAACACATTTAAAACACCGAGTTAAATTGTCTTCTTATTCTTTCTCTCAGAGTTTCACTTTAGAGTTCCACTTTGAGCCTAATGGTTACTTCAACAATGCAGTCCTCACTAAAGTCTACAAGATGAAGTCGGAGCCTGATGCCTCAGAACCTTTCTCGTTCGAGGGGCCAGAGATCATCGACTGTGAAGGGTGAGGGCCAGAGGATACAAACAAGCTGGTTCAACTGTGGTATAGCCATATGTTAAGTTTTTAGAAAAAATATATAT
>NW_018128018.1:503713-548302 GCF_001952655.1 Monopterus albus | reverse complement strand
CTTTTTGTCTTGCTTTCTTCTGCCTCTTAACTCTTAACACCTTCTTGCTCTAGCTGTCAGATAGATTGGCACAAAGGGAAGGATGTCACAGTGAAAACTATTAAGAAGAAGCAGAAGCATAAAGGCCGTGGCACTGTTCGCACTGTTACCAAACAGGTCCCCAATGACTCTTTCTTCAATTTCTTTAATCCTATCAAAGGTGAGATCACCCAGAAATAAACACACAATATGTTGCAAATTTCTTCTGAAATGTAAATGTCAGTAAGTCGGAGTAATTACTCTTACTTCTTTCAACAAATGTGTATGCATCTCACACACCAGTAACGATTTAAACTCAAAACTCTGCTCTGTTAGTGTTGTACTCATGTTGTATACAGAATCCTTGAGAAAACAGAGGGAGAGCCACATACAAATGCACCTGCTCCACAGTACAGCAACATGCATGTCACATGGTTTTAGCATTTGTCACTGCATAGAGCTGAATTCAGCAGCAGATGGCGCCCGAAACCTATACCATGTACAGTCACTAAGCAGTGTGTGGGTGGCACCTGTAGCCTGGCTGTTGCTCACTGGAGTTGGACTTAGTACACAAAGCTATGCTCACTCATATTTGTAACTTTGGTTTTATTATTTCCTGATCATCTTAGACCGCTAATAAAAGCACAGTCTGTCTAGCCACTGTCTTAAATTATCTTAGACATTATGGAGCTGCATTGGAAATAATTCTTAAGTACTAAGTCTACTTTTCACATGTCTTTCAAGAATAAATGTATCAAAGAGAACTGAAAGAATAAATTAAGAAGCAGTAGTAAAAGTGGACAAATCACAAATGCAGTACTCAGAGTGGAGGAAATACCAAAGATTAATTGAAGGAAACACTTTTAGTTGTGTTCAACAGAATAACAAATGTTACATTATATAATAACTGTGTCTAATGCTAGTTTATTTGCATGATAAAACTAAAACCTTAGTACATAATGTAACATTACTGGTGCAGTGCAACAGCGACATATCATTTAAGTCGGATACCTTGAAATGAATAATCCTCTTTCAGAGTATCAGTAAGGAAGTATATACTTTTATTTAATGTCTTTTGTGTTTAGTCAACTTGCCTCTCTGACATGTCTGGTCTCATTCTGACTTTGAGAAGTTGACCTGATCACTCACTGGCTGAGCAAATGTTTCACAGGTTCAGTCATGCCTCAGTATATGACTGGTGAATATAAATAGCTCTGTCACGTGGATTCAGGTGTGTAGCTCCAGGGCTGGGATGTCCATTAATTCCTTGATCATGTGATAACCCACACAAACGGCATGTGACCGAACTGAAGCATGGTCCTCCTCAGACATGTGAAAGGATTTGTCGCGTATTTCTTTACTGGTTGAAGGTTTCATTAGGTGTGCTCACACTGTGATGTGCACAGAACCATCATTCAATGCAGTTTCCCCTATTACTGTGTTGTTGAAGGAGGAGGAGTCAGTTTATTGTCAGGGTGGTGGAGCACAGCTGTTTGCTAATGGCATGTCACTGCATCTGTGGTGTGATCTCAAGTTGTGATGTCATTTATCATAACTATAGTCTTTGCCTTAAATGGACTCTCAGATGTTGATTGAGTTACAGCAAATGCAAACGCCACCCTAGGTGCAACTCAAACATGTAACATCCGCACTGTGACTGTTGACCTAAGTGGTAATTAAAACATGAACCTACCACTTTTCATGACTCCTTTAAAATATATATATTTTTGTAATTTTAAGGAGTGTGTTGAGGTGCTTATTACTTAAATTTACATGTGCTTTCCCTTACAGCTTCACCAGGTGTAGAAATGGTGAGTACAGTGTAGCTTAATTCTTCATAAAGTCACCCCTCATTCTATAGTTTTTCCATTACTGTCTGTCAGATTAGTAGCTGTAGGTCTGTGATATTTCCTAGGATGAAGAGTCTGAGTTCACCCTAGCCACAGACTTTGAGATTGGTCATTTCTTCCGTGAGAGAATAATTCCCAGAGCAGTGCTGTATTTCACTGGAGAGGCCCTGGAAGATGACGAAAGTGTGAGTGTTTCTTTTGTTGGGGGGGGGGGATCTCTCGCACACAAACACAGAAAAGCTTCAATACTCAAGCCACAAGATTGGATGTTTGTAGTAAGGCTGGATATTGATACTGATTTCCTGTTTGATAAATTTTGGTTCCATGAATTTTTATTTGATTTATAAAACTATGTGAACTTCACATTATGGACAAAATTTCATGGATTTATTTTCCACAGAAAATGCAAAACTACTTAAACATGACAAATCAATATTATTTAGGTGCACATGCAAAACAGTTGAGTGGGAATAATAAAAACCCTGCACCACTAACAAGGGTGTCATCCTTACAAATAATTTGAAAATACATGCTATCTCATACAGCTACATACAGCAGCAGATGCTTCAACTAAGTCCACGTCCACTTTAATGATCAGTTTGAGCACATTTGTGACAGAAACTGATTCATCTGCACTGTTTGTGTTGCCATCAGCCTGACACATCTGCAGACAGCTGCTAGCAAGCGTTAGCTCCTTTTTCCACCAAAAGGATATTTTATTATATTTGAATTTCTGTATGCACGTAACATTTAGCACAGTTGTACATGTTTACAGAGAAAATGTGCACATGCAAATAGTGATATCTGGACTTGTAAGAATTGTAATTAATCTGAAACGTGTTTGTTTATTTTTCTCCAGGCCTAGTTTGTAGATTGAATCTTGTGAATGTTGACTGATTTTATTGATGATTTTTGCAGTTTGAAGAGGAGGAGCTGGAAGAGGGTGATGAAGAGGTTGGTTTTGTCAAACGTTTGATCTGAAATCCCACATAGCTGGGACTTTGTTGCACAAGTGTACCACCATACACATTTTCCAAATTGGAATCATGTTTTTTTTTTTTTGTTTTTTTTTTTTTACAAGGGTTTGTAGCATCATGTGGAATTGTCTTGTTTTTGTGTCTCAGGAGCAGGATGAAGAAGGTGATGATGATGATGATGATGATGAGGGAGACTTGGACCCCAAGGTCAGTTTTTATCCTGCGCTTCTTTTTTCTTCATCTTTAATATTTAATTTAAAAAATATATAAAGACAGTTTGTTATCACAAATTGAACTGTTATATCTACTGTGTAATCAAAAGCCACCAAATAAACATTGTATGAAGACTTGTGTTTGTGTCAGTGAGGGTCAACATTCAGACAGCACCCATCGTAGTACAGACTGAAGTGACTGAAACTGGCAGCACTGAGTGAGCCCCTGCCACTGGCGTGAGTCGGCCATCATTATTTAATATACCCTAGATGGTGTCACTGTCTGGTACCTGGACTGAATATACAATTCAGTCCAACTTTGTCTTTTATACTAGCTCACAACAAAATACTGTACTGGTGTCAGTCTGACATACTGCAGTTTGCTAAATATAAGCACACTAATGATGGGTCAGTGTACACAAAGTACACTACCAGTCAAATGTTTGGACTTTCCCATTCAATTCAATGGGAAAACGTGTCCAAATGTTTGACTGGTATTTTGTGTAATATTTTCTTAGCAATTAATTTTACAAAAGGAACTGTGTCAGTTAGTGGTGTAGTACTCGAGTCCAAGGTTTGGACTTGTCCAGATTTTCAGGACTTGTGAATCAATTTGGATTCGAGCACTGACAACTTGGACTCGAGCGTTGACTGCATTCGGACTCAAAAGTTGGAGACAAGGGCTCGAGCATGTTTTTTTTTTTTTTTTTTTTTTTTTTCCCTTTGAGGTGAAGACACCTCATAGTGATACTCGGTCATTTACTGTGTTCTTAATTATTGAGTATCATCACATGTGCAGAGATAAAATTCTCCCTTTGTGTTTGCTTTTTCTGCACTTACTTTCTGAGGCTACAAATACTGTGCAATGACAGCCAGAGAAAGAAGCGTTTGTGTTGGTGTTTAGTTAACATGGTGATGCACCATTATGAGCTGTTCCAGCCTGACAATGTGCATAACATGTCCTGTGATCGGTTTTTGTGGGAGTGACTAAAAATGATGCTTCATTAAGAGCTGGCTGTGTTTTCTCTCTCATGGTACCTGATGGCAGCTCATCGCTTACTCATTTTGCTTCAGGAATTCAGGTTGCTCATTCACCAACCTCAGCAATGTTTTGCTGATGCTCCGTGTCATTTCTGAATCTGACAGTTAAACTTGTGTGTATTGTTGTCTCTCCCTCTCCTGGGCCCCCCTCCATTACAGGCATAATCAGTCATTCTCACCCCATGTATTTCTAGGTAAGGGAGAAATGAGGATGGTGTCCTGCAAACATGCGCTGTCCTCTCCACTGGCTTTGGTTTATTATCCTGGCTGCCTCTCTCTTTCACTACATCCTTAATTCTCTCAGTACTGGGGGGCGTCTAGGATGCCTAACTTGCATCTTGACTTCTGTTTGCCTGTTCCCGTCTTTCCTTTTGTCAGCTGTTGTCCCTCCAGTAGTCCTATCCCAGGTTTCTAACATTGTTCTCTTTGCTCTACCAAACCAGATGCTTCCGTTCTTAAGTGTCAGCTTTCTTCTTAGCTTCTAGTTTCTTGTTAATGCCTAGAGGCTTCATTAGCTTTTCTGTCTTATTTTCTAATGTGGTTCCTCTGTCTATTCCCCACAGAAAGAACAACCCCAGCCTGCTGAATGCAAACAGCAGTAACCATGGTGATCAGGGGAGGTGGAGACCTGCTGTCTATCAAATCAGTTCTTAGCCAATCAACAAGTCCTCCTACTCTTGCAGGTTCTGCCATTTTATAGACTCTCATCTGAACGCAATAGAACGCAAACCAAACTGTGTTTTTACTATGTGCATGACTTGTTTTTCTTTTGTCTTGCACTCATCTCGGCCCATTTAATTCGGTTTCATTTGAGTTAAGAGCGGGAAGTGGCTTGACTCTAAAATGCCATGGCATCACATAGGGACAGTCTTGTTCTTTGGTAAGGTGGAGTAGTTTACTACTGCCAGGAAACTCAGAACATCGTCATCTGGAAAACAGGACAGGAATGGATTTCACGTTTAGTTTCCATGGATATAAATCAGTTACTCAGGGTTTTTTAATGCCATCAAGAGAAGTGATAGTTTTCCAGGAAACTGTTGAACAAGTTTGGCTTAATCTTTCACTGGGGTTGCTGAAGTGTTTTTCTTTTGTTATGGTGTTTTTAAGAGACATGCAATGTATCATTTTGAATTAAATTTACATTTTTTAATGTTTATTGTCATGCCATTGGGTTATTTATTCTGGTGTCATGCAGCTGTATGAGGTGGTGCATTCTGGGAACTTTTTAAGGCCCAGCCACAGTTAGAGGGTCATTGTGTCAAATCTTATTTGAGCTGATTAGGTCATCAAAACACAAATACTGCCAAGTCATTTTTTAACTGATCAAAAAGTCACTGAAGAATTGCATTTTCTGTTAGTATTGCTCACTTTTGCCCAGCTGTCGGGCTTTACAAGCAATTTAACCTGAGCACTTGAGTGGACACTCAACTCTAAGACCATGTGACGGGCATGTGGTTACACCTCAGAAATGTATTGCTCTTCCCTGTTTGCCCAGCCACCCATGAAATCCAAGCATCACATGTAGTCTGAATATTTTTCTCAGTGATGACAGATCTGAGCAGACCCAATGACTACCCCTCAACATTGTGTGGCTGGTTATAAGGTACCACTTCTGGTATATATCTAGTCCTTAACAAATGTCATTCGGACCAGGTGCAGCATGTTCAGATCAAATGGGAATTATGTTGCCAAGGAGCCAAAATGAAAGACAACACACCCTGTCTTTTTTATTAACATGTAACCTAACTCATTGTTTAAAGTTGTTTAAGAGGATATGAGTATTTCTGTTAGTGTCTAATGATTCAGTAGAGTGTCTGTGGAAACAAATGGAGGATGTTGCCAATGTAATATGTGCATATTTAGTTGGATACCTTTGCCTGAGTGACTGGTAATCGATAGCAGCTACAGTGAATAATACCCACCCCTTCTGTCTTTTTAAAAAGAATGATTGTAGATCTTGTTAGACAGATCTCCGAGCCACGGTTGACGCTGTCACATCTATTACATTGGACCGTGTGCTAGCAATGGCCTTAACTGGGTTCTTATTTACAATTTGTTACTTGCGCAATATTTCTTTTCAATTTGTACAGAGTTAAAATATTCTATTAAAGTTGTGAAACATGGAAGTGTGTTGTTTTGTGTATGTGTTTGCGTGTCATCTGTGGGTTTACTAGTGTGGTAAAGCAGAGGTTCATGACCTTTTCACCTTATGGCCCCTTTAAAGGAGTGACCACTTTGAACCCTTAACTACAGGTTACATGTCAGTTCAGGGGACAGGGGATGCTGCTGTTGCCTGGTGACTAAGAAAGTTGTGGAAGTAAAGTTTTAGGTTCACAGAGTAACAGCAGACACCCAGACTTGTTAGTGTGACAGACAGCATGCACAGTACCAGGACCTTGAAACTGAAGGAGCTAAATGGGATGCAGCCATCATGAACATGCGCTTTGCCAAAAGTGACATGTAAGGTTTTCTGTGAACAGACATGTTGAGAAAGCTCTGGCCCAGTAGTGCCCAGTAAGACTGGTCTTGCTGACCAGTTCACATTGCTCTCGCTATAGAGACTGTGTGCACGGGTAACTTTCCTTGACTGAATGTATTTGTTGTTGACAGCACAATGTGACAGGACACTGAATAGCCACACACACTGACTTCACTATTAGGTAGCAGGTGATGATTGGCAAGTGCTTAGAGCAAAGCGTGCGGTCATGGTTTCTAAGTGCTGAGCAGAGAAATGGATCCTTTGTTTGCATGGTGACGTTGTATCCAGGCTGGAGGAATTTACTTACAGTCTGCCCAGCGTCAGTCAAGACAGCCAGAATGTCTGGAATCCTGTCTTGCTGATAGAGGCAGCATGTATGCTCCTCAGAGAGCCCCTTATAATGTATTGTGGGAAATGAGGGCTGAGTACTCTGAAGTTTCTGAAGGAGGATGGCGACTGTGTGTCCTAGCAACCTAACTTTTCTGCCAAGTGCTGAGAGACAGGTGCTTTCTTTTCCTGTCACCTTGTTCGGCAGCACTTAATAAACTTGTATCTTCATGGGAACAGAGGGGATAACGTGATCATGTGAGAAAACAAAAATCTGGATTAGATCAAGATGGTGACAGACTAGGTCACTGTCAACACTGAAGGCATAGTACTTTTATTAATATAATTTCTAAAAACGTATGAGGGTTTTGATGCTTGGAAGGGAACGGCATAGACAAATGATGGACTGAAATCTCTCCAGTCTCAATGTACTTTTTGGAATTTTGTTCTGCAGACTTGTGAACAAGACACTATTCATACTGAGGCCACTGTGGGTGACAGGATTGTCTCAGTATAACAAGAAGTCTGTGTCTGAAGGCTGATTTCTGAGCCTTCTGCTTATGGATTACACTAATATCTAAGGTGTCTGCATCAATTTGCTATGTATACCATCAGTATAGTTACATAACCAAGTAGTAGCACACCATACACATATGACATGATAAATTGTACATGTGTAAACCTATCAGACTAAGGCATCTCAGAAAATATGGTGTATATAATATATAGATATATATAATAGGCTCGAACACTGGGGACTCGAGGCTTGAGGTTTAGTGACTCGATTAGAAGAGTGCCTGAAGTTATGTTTGAATAGTTTCCGTCTACATTATGAACAATATTTTTCACATTTTAGATCACAAGCAAACCCAGGTGCAGCACCAGACACACCCTGCTGCGATGGAAAGGTGACGTGTTGAGATCCATACAGTGAGAAGGATCTCTGGAACTGAACGGACTATTCATGAGGCAGATCATCTCATTTGGTCCTGTTGACAGAAGGAGACTGAGAATACACTGAGGCTTCTGCATGCTTCTCATGCTCTCTTTGATGTATTCTCAAGTGTGTATGTGTGTGTGTGCAGGGATGGATGGACAGAGGATGTTTAACTGTATCAACAAGCATAAAAGAAATCTATTAGGAGACGGTCTCTACACTGTGCAGCAGAACAAAGAGATGTATTCAGACTGTTGGGATTATCCCTAAACGTCTGCTGTCGTCTCATCCTCATCCAGCAGAAGTGTGAAGGATGCAGTCTTCTTCCCAGCTGCAGCTGCACCCACCCGTCCCACTCTTGGCCCTGAGGTGCTTTTGGCAGCTCTTCTACATGTACGTGAGATACACACGAGTGTGAACGAGTTTGTCTGTGTGGGGTCTTTTATGTCGTCCCCTCCGGAAACTGGAAGAGATGTGAGCCAAATTGAGTTCCTGTGATAGAAGGGAATAGAGAAGTGCTTTATGCTGCTGACCCTGGGTTGGTGTTCACAAGTGAATGAGCTGATCTGGCAGCATGATAAAGAGCCCATTACCTCTGAGATGTGATCATGTTAGCCTGCTGGTGGAGCTGATGCATGAACTCAACATTATAAATTATAATGTTGTTAGTATTGTCACTTTGAGGTTGTTAGCATTCTAATATTAGCATTTAGCTGAAAGTAGTGCTGTGCCTCAGTACAGCATCACAGAGCTGCTAGCATAATTGTGGAAGTCACTCCAAAATGAAACCCGTTTTTAAAGTTTAATCTGTATGTTATGCATTTTGTGGGTTAAAAACAACCATGATTACTTGATCATTAGCAAGAAAGTGGGAAAGAGCTGCTTTGATGTCTTGGTCCTGTTTACCTGGTGGGGAATAGGAAATGCCAAATGTTACTTTTTAAGTGAAAGATTCCATCAAGAAACAAGACAAAACATGGTGATAAAAAAAGATGTGTTCTTCAAATCAAAGGTTGAGAAATGTATTAATAAACATGCAAAGTAGTTCTGCTGTCACTACAACTTGTCTCAGCAGGACCAGCTGCACATAAAAAAATACCTGACAGCAAACAAGAACACACTGTTCTTGGGGACTGTTTGGGGGAAGGCAGCGTCCTTGGAGCGAGCAGTGCATAATTTCCTCCAGGACTGAGACCAAACACACTGTGACTAACAGCGTGGGTTTCATTTGGGCCCACACTCCTTCAAAACCCTCCAGTCATCTTGTCCTGATTGTTTGAATGTTGGATATGGGCATCAGGATGTGGGGATATGGAGGGATTTTGACTGCTGGTTGGAGTCTACTGGTATATCAACTCTACCTGACTAGCATGTCTCTCTGGACTGTGGGAGTAAATGCAGTATGGGGAGAATGTGCACAGGAAGGGGAAATAAAACATTTAACAGATGCCAAGTACAAAATTGGTTTTACATTATGGAAAAAAATGAATGTGCCAAAGTTATAAAAGGCTCTGCACCTGCTGTTACATGGGAGAGACTTGGCAACCAGGCGCAGTTGGTCTTTGCTGTTCATCTGTGTGTGACTTATGTAAGAATATAAACAATGTTCATTATAACCAAACTAATCTGATTTGCTTATCGCCAGTTACCTTTCTACCTGGTATGTGTGGGAAAGCAAGCTTCAAGCCAAATCACAGGGCGGGGTTCCTTTGTCTGGATTTATGAATGGCTCAGTGAAGGAACTATGGGTGTGGTATGTTTAACCTGAATCACATTTCTTGACTTCCACCTGTCAGTCAGATCTGGACTCCATGAACAGGTATTAAGTTAGACAAAAGAGTAGACAAAAGGAGGCACGAAAAAAATGTGGCATCACATAGGTTATTCCTGGTTAAGTCTTAGAGAATGAGGTTATCAATGTAATCATTAAAAGAATCTGACGACATGATCTGACAAATTTAGACAAAATTACACTTGTTCTGTCATTTCTGCATAAATGAGCGAGCATTCAAGAGAATTTCCTGACTCATGCTGGCTTTATGAAAGCAGACAACGAGGCATTGTTTTAGTGTTCTAGTACAAGTCTGCATTAATGGACAAGCTTGTGAAAAAAGTATCATTTAAATAAACCCTATAGTCGTAGCTCAGAGTTGCACAGCACGAGATCAAAGAGGTTAAACCGTCAGGTTCGGACTGTGGCCCTGCTTCCACCACGCATTAGTGATAGTTCTATGGAAAGACTCCAGATTTATCACATAAGCCACCGTGAAGCTATGTGGACAGCAATGCAACATTCCTGGCAGGGAGATGGATGGCAGACCTGCATACCATTCTTTGCAAAGTCAAATTGGCAAGAATGAGGTGCCGGACTCTTGGAAACTCGCTTGCGGGCGGGAGTCTTTTCAGTTGGTTTGTGTGGCATGTGAAGGAACCGCGGTTAACACACACTACTGGTTCACACACCTTTGTGTTGAAGAATGTGTTAATGATAGTAAGACAAAACAATCTGTGCATTTACTATGCCATGTGTGAGATTGTTTCCTCCAGCTGAACAGCATTCTGGAAATACATGTAGTGATAAGACCAGCAAAGGGGAATACTTCCATTCAAATACTGTATACATCATCACAATCTTGATGTACTTTTCTTTCTTTTCCATGCTTCTTTGTACTTTGAAATATTAGTCTTTTTATTTATTTATAATAAAACAATGAACATCTTGATGCATTTTTGCAACCACAAAGTCAACATAGTAGTCAAAATTAACCCTTTCTCAGCAAGCTACACTATTTAAATGCTGCTTATTTGTTAATGCAACAGTAATAATTCATTAAAATCTACAGTATAAATCTCCAACAGTTGTTATTCCACATAATGAGCTTGTTTATTTTTATGCCTCTGGTGATGGCTGTGGCTGGAGGCATTATGTTTTTGGGGTCCACTTGGACTCAAGGGTAAACTACTTAGATTTTGGTGGTCAAAGGTCTGTCCCATTCCCATGAATTTGACTGGTTGGCGGAGGCATACTGTACAACTGAGAAGCGATAATAATTAATAATAGTTGATACTTAAATGCAAAATAAATAATACTTCTCAATTGTAGTTTTCTTAAATTTTCAGTACAAGACTTGCATATACTTGACGTATTTTACATTCTTGTCTTGATACTTTAAGTTTAAACATCTTAACAGTTCTACCATCACTAAATAAGTGCCTGGCAGTAGCATAACAAAAAACAAAACAAGCAAACAACAAAGCTGGCTGACTGATTATGAAGAATGACACCTAGATTTTTTGCCATCCCTACCTCTGCCATCACACAGTAACTGCCCAGTTCCACATAAGACAGTACAGAGTGAATGACAGCAGCCATGTCTGTTTTCATTGTCCTCCAACGGTTGCTGGTGTAGCATTGTGTTTGACTGTGCACACAGCCCTCATCAGCCATTTGTTCTTTTTCCCACGCTGCTAAATGCCGGCGTGGCCACAGACACACACACAAGGCTTATCAGAACAATGCCTCAAATATCTCCAGAGTCCCATCACAAGGGCATGTCACTGAGCAGAAAAAAATGTGTGTGTGTGTGTGTGTATGAGAGAGAGAGAGAGAGACAGATCCAAGTCATAAACCTGTCACCGTATGCAGCTGTTACCTGTGGGTTGTCAACAACCCATCACAGCCGACTGATCCAAACTGCCTCCCCGCTGTGAGTGACTATGTTTGGCCGTGCATTGTACATAAACACACACAGAAACATGAACGCTAAATATCACATTCACTTACCTGTACATGAGCAAATCCAAAAGCCGAGTTAAAGAAAATGAAAGTTTGAAATGATTTTCCAAATATGTAGTGAGGCTATGTTTAACTAGCAATAAATAAATGTGCCCTTAGTATAATACTGTAAGAACTGTAAAATCCATCACATGTTTTACTTCAACAGATAACATATTGGAACTTAAACTATTGTTCTCTGTATTAAACTCCATTTGTTTCTAATAATTCCATGTCCCACTGAGTTATAACCAAGTTGTCTTCCAGCTAGTACAGTACAGATACATGGCAGAAGAAACACTCTGGGGCCTTCAGGTGCCTCCACTGGAATCATTTCCTCCAGTGTTACTGAAACAAAGACATCCCTTGACATTAAAATAATAATTAAAAAATAATAAAAATAATAAATCAGAAATGTTTCTTCTTCATAGTAAAACCTCTTATTTGTCCACCATGTAATAGTTTTTGCATAAAATATACAAATTATGCTCAAAATGAGCACTGAAGGCAAAACAAAGTAGAATGTGAACAACTTCAGAGAGACCTATAATTCAAGTGCTTGTGTGTTTGTCACCATGTTCACCAGTGAAGCAGCACAAAGTTCCATGAGGTTTCTTTCGGCTTCCTCCGACAGAGCAAGGACATACAGGTTAGTTGCTTGGTGACTAAATTGCCCATAGATTGAATGTGTGTGGGAGCAGTTGCCTATGTATGCAAGTCAAGCTCAAAGTCGGTCATTTTTAATAGCTTAATAAACATGTCCCATAACCCATTCAGGTGTTTTAGTCACATGCATGAGCGCCTGGCATGTGCTCTTTAGCATGTGGAATGTGTCAAATCTTTTTGTTTGTTTGTTGAGTGCATGTCCCAAGATTTATTCACCTAGGACGCCACTGTCTTTTTTTGTCCTCAACAGGGTTAGAAGATGACAAACCTTTGTGCCCAGGATTTTGCATTTTGTTACTATCTGTATGTTATGTGTGTTGCAACTGCTGGGTGTTACAGTTTAGAGTCCACGCCTTTATTTATACCTTATTGCTGCTGTCCTGTTCAGGAGCCTCTTTGATCTGGGATTGTAAATCTTTAGTGCAGCAATTCACTGATTCAGTAATAAATATATATATATATATAAGAAATAAACTGTCTAAATGAATTTTAATAGTGCATTACTTCATGATTTATTTCTTTACAAAGAGTGAGCTTGTTGTTGCCAGTGAGTGTAGCAGATCAGATTTATTATCTGTTCCTACCAGTCTTGTATTAACATACATAGAGTGGTAATCTGTAAAAATTCATTCCAGCAGGGCTCCGTGAGGTGATTTCCTCTGCATTTGAGTTAGTTTTGAGTGTTGTTACTCACAGTAAACACGCAGCAGTTTTTCATGCCTCAACATGTCCACCACACTCTGGGCCTTTCTGGTCCTTCCACCCGCTGGCTTGTCACACCCACGGCAGCAAAGCTCCATCACACTGAAGTAAACAAAAACAATAAAAGAGAACAACTTGTTTTTCTTATCCTTGTGTTCAGTTACTCATGTTTTTTATCAGTTCCGTTCATGATCAAAACTGTCCTCGGTTGTTGCAGCTGACACATTATGCTGCTTCCTCTCTGGGGATTTGTTATGTCTATGCGGACACAATGAGAACCTGAGGGGGCTGACATAAACCCATGTTGTCACAACACACCACCTCCCACAACCATGTGAAATAAGGACAATAGTGACACTTTGGAGTTTTACTGTTGCTGTAGCTCCATAGTCGTGCTGTGTAGTTTGTTAAATTTTGTGTGCTCCAGCTCAGCCACCACAGTCACAGGATATGATTAGTGGAGAGCTTATTACAGGCATATAAGAGCCACAACACTCAGTGTGTGGAAAACTGAGAGTATGCTGTCTGAATATGGATCATTTCTATTCTAAAACATAGCTGACTACTTTTTATTATACTAATGCTGCTTCTTTTGTTCTATCATTTCTCATTAGTGCAATAAAAACATTATCAGTGTAGTAATACTCCTGCATTTAATTCGCTATTACTCTATTCTCAACGAAAATAAGTAATGACCAAATAATGCCAGTGCATGCACATGCACACACCACTACTCACATGCACACACACACCTGACCCTCCTTTGGTAAGCAGACTCCTCCAGAGTAGGCTCCACTACATGCTGAGTCACAGCCTGGGCATGTCTGTGAGGCTCCACCATAATATTCCTTCAGACAAAACCCCATATGTGCACACTTGGTAAACAAAGAGGGGAGGATGGTACAGAGGCGGTGGTGCACCTCTTCATTCAACAGAAGCCAGCATGGTCTGTGGCTTCGTACACACACATGGTTTCCTTTTCTTTGAGATCACAGGCTGCCACATCCTGCTCCAGTACTCTGGTGAACTCATGCAGGGGTTATTAGCAGAATGGGTGTCGAATGGGTTCACCATGGCTTTTGGTGCTGTTGGTACTGACTCCCATGCACATGCAGCTCTAGCAAGAGTCAAAGTTTGATGTTTGCTTGTGTCAAATGAAGAACTGACTCATCGAAGAAAATATGACTGAGGTCATTTAACTTAATTCAGTTGGTTTACAACTTATGAGAGAACTTTCAACTAAGTCCAGTTCAGTTAACTCACACTTTGAGATGGCAGGAGGGAAACTTAGTTTTGTGCTGAACCTAACCATGGTTAACACTGCATGAACCCAAACTACTGTTTTGCTTCCTGTCTGTTTTGTGCTCTGTAACTGCTGCAGTACTGCAACAGTAATTGAACTTTGTAGTTCAGTCTCCTTTTGTAGCTAATGACGTACAGCCTGATGAATCAACTGCTCACTGAATGGAAACTGTGCTTGTGGGCTGTTTGGGTGTATTTCAGTGGCTTGACATCCACAGACAGGAATAGCAGAGTTTATGTAAAACACCACTGAGGGGAAAGACATTTTGTCTGAAGGAAATATTCACTGGAGAGCAGGATGGCACAACAGACTGTAATATGGCTAATTACCAGAAGTGCGCGCTGGTAATTAGATGTATATTAGACTGAATGGCTTACTGCTGAGTGGGAGAATATTTGGATTAATCTCAGCAGCAGGATGTGGATTAGTAATTAACATGTTGGCTGTGTAATAGAGTCCACGTTAGGACTTCCTCTGCCCTCTCCCCTCCTGAGCCACAGCTCTCGCCCACACACAGCACTGAATTACCCCATCGGCAACTGAAGCATTCCCAAAGTATCTGACGTCAAGTGGGGCGGGCTGAGGCCAGACCGGGCTATAAAAGTCCTCTCATACCTCAGTTCATTCACAACGGAACTCTGGATTTCCAAAACCTTTACTGAAAAGCTCCTTCATAGGGCTGCTGAGAAGACACCAGAAAAGCAGGGGTTCACAAACCTGCCCCCCATAAACAATGAAAATGTCAGCGTCGGAGATCTGCCAGGTTCTCAAGGAAGGAGAGTTGGAGAAGAGGAGCGACAACCTGCTCCAGTTCTGGAGGAGGAAGACGTGCGTCCTGACCACGGATAGCCTCAACATTTACGCAGACACACAGAAACGTTCCAAGGGCAAGGAGCTCAAGCTGCAGTCCATCAAGAAGGTGGACTGCGTGGAGCGCACCGGCAAGTTCGTCTATTTCACCATCGTAACCACAGACAATAAGGAGATCGATTTCCGGTGCTCTGGAGAGGAGAACTGCTGGAATGCCGTGATCACCATGGCTCTGATTGATTACCAGAACAGAAAGGCCATCGAGGACTTTAAAACGCGGCAGGACACTGAGAGCGCGTCTCCCGGACAGCAGGAAAGGCGCATGGCGAGGGCGCCCTGAGCCGCTGAGGACACTGGCACTTAAAAGCTCCTATTATGGTGAGAGACACATCATGACATTTAGTCGACAAGACCGATAGCCGATATATAAATATGACTAAAAACAAATGTTCTAAGCGAAAAGTGGAAGACTCTTGAAACTAATGACATGTTTTTATCTTCTCCCAGTGTCAATGTGGACCATAAAAAATTAATACTACACGGACCAAAAGGAAGACGAGGTCATCCGGTCCAGAGATGAAGGATTGTTCAGGACTGAGCTCTCAGAGAGGCAGGGCAACTGATCTACACCGACAGACAGATTTTCAGCAGCTCCACACGCAGGACTGAATCATTGTCAAAAGCTATTTCATGTTTGCTCTGCTGGGAGGAATGACTCCTAAAACCATTATGTTAATTTATTTGCTTCCAGAATATGGTGTTACTGGCAAAGAGCTTGAGATGTTTAAATTATTTACTGTTTCAGTGTGTGTTGAGTGTGTATTTATTTGAATAAATATTCAAGCATTTTTGACATAACTTCATGCTCCCTTCAACTCTTGATTTTCATTTTTCCTACAAAGTATTTTGCACTTGCTGCTAGTACATCATTATGACTCACAAAAAGTATATGTGACACCTTTTACCAAAAGTATGTCTTACGCAAATGCCGGACATGCAACAGTAGAAGGGAGTGGAGGACAGGAAAGTCCCTTTCCTCTTTGCTGAAAGCCGGAATGTGGCTTTATTGTCACTGGGAGGGTTTCAGGCTTGAGTCATAGCTGATAGGAGCAAATGTATTCAACAGCACTACACACTTGAAAGACTCGGTGTTGCCTTTGAACACACCTTAACTGCTTCTGGGGTGTGGCAGGTTCATAGGACACTGTCAGACAGAGAAGCTAAAAAATAAAATAAACCATCTAGATTCAGGCAGCTTTACAGCAGGTGTTAAGATGACTAATTCCTCTATGCCTCTGCTCCTTATGAGACAGAAAACACCTGAAATTCACTTTCCTGTCCTGCATTTGTGATAAAGGCTCTGTCAGTGGACCTAACGTGACATAAGGCATACACATTTTTTATTACTGTTATAAACCCTGCGACCAAGGCTTTAGTCTTATTCCAAAAACAGTGCAAAGAGATAACAAAATGCAGGTTCAGCTGCTGATGTGAAACACCCGGTTATTTTAAATGTAATGAGTATGATGCAGGTTCAGCTGCTGATGTGAAACACCTGGTTATTATATTTAAATGTAATGAGTATGACACTTTGTGTGTAAACACAGTATGAAGCCTTATGTTCCGTCTCTGTCTTAGTGCTGTGTATATGCAGTAGATAGGCTACACTTTCTTATGATTGTTGTTTCTCCAGTCATAGAAAATGTATGAGCCCGACAGAATGCTATACACATATTCAGCCATGATGTTTAATGACTTTATTATGGGCCCCATGAAAATCATTCAGTTTAGGAATGTAAATTTAATTTCTATAGCACCTCTCAAAACAAGTCCTAAGATCCTTTATAGGTGCACATAGAATACGAGCCTGTACCATCAAATGCATAAAAGAATTTCTGATGATCTGACGCTGATTGACCTAAAAAAAAAACTAAACTAAACTAAACAAAAAACATTATCTCTACCTTGATGTCTCTTGTGGAGTGGAAGTGTGTTAGGGGCACCAGTGCCCAGAGGTCAGAGGTGACAGAAAGCGGAATCTCCACCCAGCATTAATGAGGTAATGAATCACAGCCCTCCCCATCTCATCCTGTCCCTGCCGGCAGCTTTGAAGTAGGATCATACTACAATGAAGGCAAAGGGTTAGACTGATCTGAGGAGTATTACCGGCGTACGGGCTTCCTTTCTAAAAATACTGCATCACAAATTGGCACCACTTTAATCTCACACACGCATGCACACACATACACATCTCTGACCCCTGAGCCAATGGTCACACAAGGGTTTATGTCACCAGTGCTACTAGGAAACAACAACATCTGATTCTTTTCTAAACATTTAAAACACATTTGTGCTTGTGCAACCCCTAAAATTCTCCAGATCAGGCTCAGGAGCAGTTTTAGGGATTGATAGCAGACATCACTCTCCACTGTACATCTGGCCACAGAATGTAAAGTGGTCTTCTTTATTTCCTCACTGGTCTGGACACACACCCCCGACACACACTGTGTCTTCCTTTTCTGATCTCAGGCTGTATAAACATCCTGTGACGCAGCAGTGGCACACACTCAGGCCACACGTGTGGCCTTGGCGTCATTGTTCCCGAGGCCGTCATTATGAGGATGGAGCATGGTTGCGCAAAAGTGAATACATTGTTAGATTCTAAAAAAGAAAATGGAGTAAACGAATAGGAGTGTGTGCAGGGCCAGGACCTGTGTACACATGTCCCATTTGTTTTTGATTTTCTTAAACTGAGCAGTACAAAACAAGTGATTCAGAGGCTTTTATTGTAAACACAAGATGACAAGATGAGGCGATGTGTAAGGAGTAACAGCTGAGCAGGGCGTCGATGGCCAGAAGAAACACGTCTCACTTCATTTTGTCACTACTCCCACATAAACTTCTCTGAAATCTGTAACAGCACAAGAGTCAAAGACATTCATCTGTACTGACATGTAGACAGCAATCCTTTATCTTGTCCTCCTAAAGCAGTAGTTTGCCTCAACATGAAAAACAGCTCAGTCCACTGGGCCACTGAACTTTGAGCAGAGCATTTCCAGGAAGAGCAGATACTGTAAAGTGGGTGCAGTTTATATTCAACCCATAAATTGCACCGATATTTCTACTACTACCCCGGTGGACTCCACTACTAATGATGAAAACTAGCATATAAGACAAAGTATTTACAGAATATAAATATATTTAATGGTTATTGCAGAATAAACCATAAAGTAATATGGCTGTAGAATCAAACTGGGTTTGATTTAATGAGCAATTTAAGGATTATATCATTAAAGTTGATTGTTTTTAGGGCAAAAATTGAAATATAATAAAGGGATTTAATATTTATGCCCCCAAAATTTAAATTCTGCTAATGTGTGTTAGGGTTTGAAACTGCATTTAGGTCTGTAAATTTTACAGAACTGAACATTTATCGCAATGAACAAATAAAATGAAAACAATTTAAATAATCTCCAGGGTGGAAAATGAAACAGACTCAATTTGATATGGACAGATGCTATTGAAAAATTGTGACTTAGATTGTAATGACAGGTTCGTTTATAAAATCGTGTATAGTTGAACTCACGGAGAACTCGTTGGGGTATTTCAAAATGTAATGGCACTTCAGGTTTGGTGGGGGAACTTGATCACCTGTCTGCATCAATTCAAAACATACAGTAAGTGACAGGGTTGCTCTGTCGTAGCTCCCCATGCTGGATGAGGGTATCTCTTGTCTTCCTGTAAGCCACTATAACACAGAAACCTCTATTTCAGTTTAACCTGTTGCATCATTTACTAACTCACTCACTCTTCCCATCAGAGTCCATTCTGACGCCAGCAGGACACAACACTAGAGCTTCGTGTAAATAACAATCTCCTAAAACCCAAATAGCAGAGGATATTAGGCAAGGCCTTGTGGGTTTGATTACTAACAAACTCTAAGCGCTGTTTCACACTAATGATTTTTATATCATAGTGACAGAGTTTTCTAATGACCTTTAAAATATTATAGCTGTGTGATAACACTGGTAGCAGTGAACTACGTCATTGGTTTAGGAATAAAATTATCTCAGAGAAATACTATTCACAGGCCTGTTTTACAGGAATGAACCTCTCAAAGTATTTCACTTTGTGATTCATGGCTCAGGTGAGTGCATACCTGAGCAAACAGGCACAATCCGGCTACAGCTGAGGCAATGAAAAGCCGCCAGGTGTGGCTGTAAACTGAAATTTCTGAGTGTTAAAATCAGAAAAATAGTCCTTGGACAAAATCCAACTCTCCCTGGCTCATTGCTGTTTATCACTGATTCAGATAAAGGTCATGTGATTCCCACATCTGGTGTTGTGGATCAACTGAACAACCCTCCGAATTCACAGATGCATTGTTCTCCTAACCTATGACAACGGTGTTTATTTTATTTTATTTTATTTAATCAGATGTCCATTACTGTCTACTGAGCCACGCCCCAGACCTGCATCGTCAGCTCTATCTGCCCACTCGTTGGCTGTGATCATAACCGTTTCAAACTCAAGCCCACATAACCTTACAAACTAGGGCACAACACTGAGTGTAGATAACAATGTGAAAAACATCATAAGAAATGTTGTGTCCCACATGCTATAGCTGAAACAAATCATGGGACTCCGTGAAAGTACGACACCAAAACACCACCAGTCACTAGTGATGAGTCTTTGTCTGAGACATGACCTTGATGCAACCAAGTAACTTTCTATGTTCAGGCCACATCCACTACAGTGTAAACATAAACAAAACAACAACAAGCAAACTTAGCACATGTCAGAGCAAGATGATATTTTCCCAAATATACATGTAGACAGTCTCTCCCTTTGTAGGCCACTTTTTCATAGAGAATCTAATGAATGTGCCACTTCTCACATCTAAGACATGCATGAGCATTGGATATGCAAAACCACATGAACACATGCTGTATATTTAAGTGCTGGCAAGGCACCGGTGACTGGGGATCACGTTGCGTATGACCCAGCTGTTCTGAGAGAAGCTTCAGACGGAGCGAGGAGACGCTGTCAGGCATGCCTACAAGACAGCAAGGGGGTAGATGGCCGAGGACAGGACGTGCACTCTGTGGTCCCAGGAACTAGGCAACACAAAGATTAGTATTAAAGAAGGTAGACTCAAAACATTAGACTTAAAAGTTATAAAAACAATGGCACTAAGCAAACTCCCCGCAGCCACAGTGGAGCACAGTTGGCACACTTTTTACACTAGATGCCCTTCCTGATGCCATCCTATAGAAAAATAATTTAGTATCTCCAGTTAACCTAACCTGACTTTAGACATGGGAGAAAACCTGCATGCACAGATAGAACACACAAACTCCACACAGAGGTCAGAATTTGATCCCAGCACCTTGCTGTGAGTTGACAGTGCTAACCACTGCAGCACCATGCCGCGCCTCCCCATCCTTCTGGTAGATGCTAAAGTGTTTTACTGGTCAAATGAAAACTTTGACTTGCTGGTGTCACTAGAGAAAATGTTGAGGTATCACCAAATTGATTAGGACAGCTTCTCTGGGCACCACGAATGTCTCAGTCTAATAACTGATTAGATATTTCAGTCTGGACCACAGTAGCAGCCCCAGTCATCCGACTGTCATCACCATCGTCCAGTAGCTAAAAAACTCTACAACAACAAGAAAAATAAAAGTCCCCCTCATTCCAAAGATAATCCACAAAAGCTTTTCATCTTATTTTGTACCAAACAATAGGTTGTACAAACACAACATCATGTTCAAATAATCCAGAATTAACTGGACAGAAATGTTGCTGCTGAAAATTAAATGTCATTCCTCAGTGCTTTGAGCAAAACACATGACATTTGAAACTCCATTTTACTGATTTGGATGCAGAAATATCACAGATGATGCTCTCAAAGCCTGGTCAAACAGGATCAAACCTATCTGTGTAGACAGGTGTATTTTAGAGTAATTTGGATGGACTATTGCTTTAATATGCCAGTAACAGAAAGATGTGGATCACAGTGGGTGATGAGACTATGAGCAGAGGAGCAGAGCAGCGGAGGTTCAGGAGTCCAAACACAGTTGGACTGAGCTCCCAAGGGGAGGTTTGGTTGCCGGCACCTGCCTGAGTGGGTATGTGAAGAGATGAGTAAGAGTAGATTACATTCAATATGAGACATTACAGCTAAACTGAAGAAGTGTCCTCATCATTTTTCACATTAGTAAATGTCTGCTGTAATCATCTCTGCAGGCTGTGTGGGCCTAAATGTTCATCTAAATTATCCAGGCTGTGAGATATACAACATTGAACCAAAATCATTGGATGAGAGGATTATTGAATAATGGATGAATTTATCATTCTTCCAGAAGGCCCTGTTAGTGAAAGTGTTTATCTTTCTGGCAACTGTTTGCCTGCAAGGAACAGAGCAAGACATGGGCTGTTTTCAACAGCAGTCACAGTCAAACAGATGAGGGAAATAAAGTCATTTCAACAAAGAAATGTCTGACAAACTAAACAGGAAATCTGAGGGAAGTGTGTGATAGACATCTAATTCCTTTAAGGCGTCACTAAATAACACTACAGCAGCTGATCATCACTCACACGAGTTGCAGTATGTTACATCAGATTGCTGGAGCAGTAAGGCAGCAACATGATGAACTGTGCCTGACAAGAAACCAAAGGTGAAATGAATGGCTGTAATAACCAGTGATGATGACCCCAAGTCCAGGGGCGTTATCGGATCGAGAGGAAATGAGTTCTCCGTTGATATTACACAGGAGAAGAGCGAGTGAAAGAAAAAGAAAGATAAATGGGTGTATAAAGGGAGGGAGGGAGAAGTCTTAGCACAGAGAAGATTACAAGTAACAGAAGAAGAGTTTGCTAAGAGGAAAAAACTGAACGCAGGAATTCCCCTCATGCCACGCCAAGGCCAACAACGCATTCTGATATAATCAACTGATAATTCAACTGATACTACACCCTGTGCAAACACTCTGCTGAATGATTTTCAATCTGTTCTTCAGTCCAGCTTTTTACTTTCAGGAAATGGTTTGAAATGAGCAAAGGAGACTCGGGTGATGAGTCTCTGTGGGTTTATCGGTATGAGCCACATCTTTTACATTACAATAAGACCTTTGCTCCATAAACGATGTAAAAATATTGATTACAGTAGGTTTGAACACTTACATGATTGATGATCAGTTTCTTCACTATTACAAATATCAGTTTATTTCTGCATGTAAGATAATGTTAATACTTAATAAGGTGTGGTTAGGGTTGCTAAGTGGCTAGCACAGCAAACTTTAGCTGCTGATTATTAGTTCATGTTGAACTAATCTAATGTAATACATTTTTAACAAATTTGTAAAATACAGCTGGCAATGTGTCCGCAGTGTATGCTTAAACTTCTGAAGTGTAATTGGAATTTCTGATAAAAGCTCTAACTAATCAATCCCAAAACAAAGCATAACTCTGGATGTGTCTGACCTCCTGCTGCCCTAAGCTGAATTTATGTTACAGAGCTGTAAGTGGCTATTTTAAATATCCCCTACAGAAGAAGAAAATGGGAAGACCGAAGCCTGAAATAAGAGGAAGTCCTGTTTTTCATCGCTCAAGGGTCAATTCTGAGAAGTAGGGGAACTCACAATGGTCCTCTCTGTCCTCATGCTGCCCTGAAACAGAGCATGGTGGCAACCCTTTGCCAAATAGGCTAGAGTTGTATTGAAGGTCAGCATTCATTAAAGTAGACAGCATGCTTAAAATGCAGCACAAGCACACTTCACTAATGTAAACATAGAATCTGTATATTACATCTGTGTGAACCTCAAATAGGCAAACAGGTTTTTTTATTTAATCATTGTGAGCTTTATTTTTGAATTAGGGGGAGAAATATGTGCAGAAGAGGATTGAAAGCATTGCAAGTCATACGCCTTAACACTCTGCTTTCATGCAATGTGGCATCCTGTGCCATCAGCTTTTCTTCTCCACCCCGTTTTACATTCCACACTGGACCAGTCTGAAAACCAGGCTTGTCATTACTCCTTATACTTAATTCCAAACCTTTTCCACGAATGCAGGGGCAAATTATTCTAATGTTTTGTGAATCAGTATACATTTGAAAATGTAATTTTACTTTTAGGACTCCAGACAGGAAGAACAAATGACATCATCTTTAATGAACGCACTGCATACAGACAGCCGGCAGTATACTAAAAACACACACGTCTCCTGGACTAATTGCTAAAACATGGGCATAGATGTCTGGTTTTGTCCCCACAAGGTGCACAGATGTGTGAGCTTCAACGTGTGTGAGCTGTGGGAACAGGAGTTTTTGGTGTGGTTTCCCAACCCCCAAGGAAACATGGAGAAATGACTCCAGCAGGAGAGATGGAGCCAGAGATTTATTTTTCAGGTTTTTACACAAGAGGTTGGAGCATTAAATCTGAAGACCTGGAAAATAAACTTCCACATGCTGTTAAAACACAATGACCTAGTGCGGTGGCTGTGTGTGTATGAATGTCAGCATGTTTGCTGACATACAGTACAGTATCTACACACACACACACACACAAAGCAGTCTTTCACAGCATTTGAGTTCACACAGTCCCTGTTTTGCTGAAACAGAATCTCTTTTCTTCAGTCAAAAATCACAAATGTGTATGTGTGTGTGTCAGCTATCTGAGCCAAAGTTGTCCTCTGCAGGGCTGGGGCGAGGATGGAGATGTCTGGGGGGTGTAGAGGACATGAGGGGTGGGTGGATTGTTGGAAAATGAGTCATTGGAGCCTCCTTCAAAGCTTGCTCCCCCACCCGACACCTCCTCCAACACCAGAGCAGGGAGGTCTGCTGGAATTCAGGCCTATGCATGGAAGAGATGAGTGGGCAGGCCACATAGTGTGCATAGACAAGGGTGACAGTAGTGTACACACACTCTCTCACACACATACACACACTAGAGGACATGACCCCTGCAACAAAGGTTTCTACTGTAAAAAATCTGAAGGATGCATGTACAGTTTGTGATTGTCTGCACTTTGTGTAAGTGCAATGCAATTTGTTCCGTCCGTAATGAGCTGGTATATACACAGTGAAACATGCCTGTGCATGTGTAGCTGAGCACAAATTCAGTGTTCTCTCACAAGCTCTGGTTGGTCAAGTAAAACATTTTGTGTCACTATAAGTGTCTAATTGGCTTTATTTATTTTCATCCTGCACGTGCACAGTGTCAATGTGGAGACACAACTGGGTTTGCTTGAAAAAAAAAACAGCAGCGACCTGCTGGCAACAAAATCCACTTGTGTCACGTCTCTGTGTTTATGCTGACAATGATCCTAGTAACAAGTATGATGTCTGTATATGGTTTCAAATGCACACACACACACACACACACACACACACACACACACACACACACACACACAGGCCAGCTGTGACTTAATGTCACAGTTCTGGCTCCCTCTTTATTAGATAACATGCACCTGTTTGACTGATGGACAAATGAGAAGAGAGAAGAAAGGAAAGATGTGACTTGAAAGACCAACTTGGACATCAGTAACACCTCCTTTATTGCAGAACCTCTAACAGACCTAAGCGAGCCATGTTGAAAAGACAATACAATGAGACACAGACAGGAAGCAGAGGTCGGTCAACAGTAGCTTGTACTGTATGTAAACAGGACATACAGAGAGACAGGATCAAACACAAACATAATCTTGGCACTACAGTCCAAACATAGATACCCCAACTATGTTTAGATACCATACATCATGAAGTGGCCACAAAATCCCATGCTTTAAAGGTTAAAGTTCATGCTGTTGGCAAGACTGCACCTCACATATGTTTAAGAGCTGTGGTAAAAATGATTGATTTCTTTCTTGTCTCTTTGTAATTTTGTGTTTGAACAGACAGGACGTGATGGCTTATATTTCTGAAGGTAATGGGAATTAGGTATAGCGAGGTGATAATGGGTGTGCAGTGATAAATAATCCCCTGTGAGTGAGTGAGTGTGTGTTTGTCTTGTTAAACTGTAGGAAGTGCTGAGTGCTCTGGGACAAGACTCGACAAGAGTAGCAGCTCCGCATGGAAGCCCCACAGACATGCAAATCAAAGCCGGAAACTGCACAACTGGTAATAAGCATATTTGCAGGTTGTGTAATGGCTCACTGGTGATGATTTACCCACATTACAACCTAGTGAGTTCATTATCACACTTCACTACTTTCGACAGCTCTCACCTCAGCTTTCTCCTTTGGAGGTAAAAGAAAAAAGGAGTCTCTCTGAATCCTCCTCTGTCTGTTTTAACAGTTCGTGTCTACCTGTCTGCACAAGAAGACCATCCCACGTCCTTTTCCTTGCATTTACTTCACATAATGTGGGTGGTTGGCAAGGCAACAGACAACAGGGTGTTGCTACAGCCGCCCTAACTCAGCACTCAACTTAAAAACTTTCCATTTTATAGTGAAACTTGATGATTCATCATTTGAATCATCAAAGGCCAAATTGAATGAGTCAGTTTAGACAGAAGGTTAAATTTGGTTTCATTATCTCTTCAAGGAGACAAAAATGGTATAGAGCAATAATTACTAATAAAAGATTGGACAGATTAACACACTGCCTACAGTCAAATACAGACAAAGCCCACAGTATCGTAGCCCCAAGACACAAACTCCCCACAACATAAATAATTACATTTCATAATAAACCTGGGTATGGTGAAATCATAATTCTAAAGGTTTTTTAAAATGCAAGGCAGCACCCTAACCACCAGGAGCACTAGAGATTTGTATAAAGATTGTATAAACAGGAGGAAAATAAAAGATACAAAAAGAAAAACAGCAGCAGTACTTTAACATTCTAATTTGAGTACATGGACATGAACACTTTCCTCCACTGAGTGAGATGAAGAGTTGCTGGGATTAAGGAGTTCCCCTACAAATCAGGACTTTTGATAAAAGGTCTCCACAGTGATTTACTGGTTAGTTTAGTTAACCTGCCATCATGTGAGATCATACAGCATCATTATCAGAGATAAAGAAATAGACATGACACATGGCCTCAGGCTGCCCCAGACTGCCAGATATCCTCCCTCCCACTCCATCCTCTCCTAGGCTCTCTGCAAGGCAAGTCCAGACAAGCTCTCTGTCTCTGCCTCCCTCCTACCTTTTTACATGGTTCAGCCTATTTGGAACAGGCCTGTACTGCAACACAGTATCAACCCACAGAGCAAACATCCGACCTTACTCCTGCTGCTGCCCTTCAGCCAAAACAAGCAGGGCACGCCTCGGTGCAGCTGGCCTCTCGTTCCCTTACCTGGGGAGAAAACACACAGGGGGAGAGGGTGGGGAGACCATGGATCATGAAGAGAGAATAAAAGGATTGTTTTTGTCTAAGTATGACTCAGAGATGTTGAAAAGTGTAGGGATGAAAGCTAAAAAAAGGATGGCTTCTTAAACTGATCTCTGAATAGACACTTACACCCATTATAGAAAAATATTTGAGTATTATTACAGATTTTAATCTCATATTAATTTGATCAGTTTGATATTTTTCATAAATTTAATGAAATTGTTAGACATTTTTAGAATTTCTTTTCTGTAGAGAGTTAGATGAACATCACTCCCATGTCTGCACACTAAATTTGAAGGACACATTCCCTTACAGTGGCTTCATTCTCCCTGAGTAGTGCTTTCAAATACTTGTCTAAGGTGTTGTGGAACACACTACAATCAATTTAGAAAGGTTATTAAAAAGATCTAGTCATTGGAACCGTGTTCATGAAACTAGGGGTGTTCATTGAGGACAGATAATGTAGGTTTGCTTAAAAACATGATGCTGAGATAAAGATGAGTGGAAGTGAGAGGTGTGCTGCGTCTTTGTCCCTCTCCACTATTCCCAATTTAAGGGCACAATGCATTAAATGAGTGTTATACGCCCTTATATAAGGTTACATGGCTACATGGACCTTTATCTTGAACTGCAACAGCTGGCTCTGTCTCACCAAATCAAACATATCAACATCAATCGTACAGTATATCTCTGAGTAGGATCATAATGGCATCCCATGTCAGCTGATTCACAAAACCAGAAGGATCCTTGTCTGGCTTCATTAAAGACGCTGGCAAGTCATCCCACAGACGGGAGGTTGAACAGCTGGCCTTGTGGTGTGGACGTAGCAACCTGAAGCTGAACATGTTGAAAACAGTGGAAATGGTTTTAGGAGGAGCTCCCCCACCCTATCTCCACTCACCATACTCAGCAGCACTGTTTCAGTCGTGGAGTCCTACAAGTTGCTGGGCCCCACAATCTCTCGGGAGTTGAAGTGGACAACCAACATCAACATCATCATTAAAAAGGTGCAGCAGAGGATGTACTTCCTGTGTCAGCTCAGGAAGTTCAACCTGCCTCAGGAGCTGCTGATACTGTTCTATAGGGGAATCATCAGGTCTGTTCTCTGTACTTCAGTCTCTGTCTGGTTTGGTTTGGCAACCAAACAGGACAGGAACCCTCTATGTGTTTAGAATTGTTAACTGGTTGTCACTCTGCATTGATTTAGTGAGATAAACAATGCACAACCTGTAATATTTACAAAAAGCAGTCACTAGTGCTCATTTGCCACTACAACTGTCTTCCATGTTTTGTTCCCTACTCATTCTTCTCTCACTTCCGATTTACGTTAGGAAGCACTTGCAGTGTACAATGTGGAGAAATATATGGAGTTAGAAAAGAGGATAGGCATATTTATGTTGCCACGAGCTCACAGGAAATAACATACTGTAAAGGGCCAATTATTACTTTAGTAACTAAGATATTGTCCTGGCAGAGCTCGGTTCCTTCCTCAGTTAATTCAATACAAAGCCTGTTAAGCCTTAAGACATTCAGCCCACAGTATAATCTTGATATAAGAATGTTAAAAAAGAATTACACTTAGTGGTAATACATGTTCAATATGATATCAACCTGTATACTGACAATCAGGCTTTCATAGTATCACCGCTGTCGTTCTCATCATGGACAATAAGGTAAATACACCCAAACTGGGTGTTTAAGAACTTTTTTTGAGAGTCATCTGTCTCTGCCAGCCCCCCCATACCCCCCACCCCCACCAAGAACCCAAACGCACACCCAGCTGGTACCGCATCTACTGAGCAATATAGTTCTGACAACAACCCAATGTAAATATGAAACTGCCTAAAATAGCCCCGCGTCAGTGTCACAATGCTTTGGAGTGAGAGACCTCCCCACATGTTGGGAAAATCTAATAAGCACATGAAAAGCGAAACTCTAACCTCACCAGGCCTACTTGAAGCACAAGTGTCCCCCTTGTAACTTGGCAGAGTGAGATGACCCAGAGGCCTAACACTAAAGTACAACATTTTTTATCAAAATCGGAGTGGTGATAATCTCTAACAGCATCAAACTGCAACTTATGTTTGAAAGATCTCCAATTTATCTAATCTACCATATAACTTGACAAAAGACCACATGTACGTCAGATGCCAAAACAGAATTTAAATGTATTCCTAAAAGATTATCTAAGGGCTGAATGAGCACTTGAGAAAGCCAGTATCCTAAATAGTGGTACAGCCAATTAATCTAATATATTATTGTATAAAGTCTCAGATCAATGTCAACCACTTCCTTTCCCACCACCGTAATCAGGCTGTGTTCCAAATTCCCGTGTGGGCATGCCGCTTGTTATATAGTGGCAAGGGCAGAGGAACTTGTTTAAATGGAGTGCAGGATGTACATGAGGCGGCGATATGACGCTGATAAGAGTAATTCCATTAAATAGGCTTTTCTTTCATATTAGGCAACATAATGTCTCTGCTTTTGAACACAAAGTGAACAGTTTATATCACACTGAATACTGCCCCAAAGAGCCCAGGTACCAGGACATAATCTTATTATCAAGTGTGATAAGTTGGCAACACTGCACACACCAACACAGACAAAGAGTGAACCGCAGCAGGGAAACTGTTACAAACTCAATATGTCACGCACAACCTCCTCTGATTAGTGCTTACTACATGGAAAATAAACACACACATTTTCCAGTGGCATAATTTGAACTGTCCTTCTGTCAGCTCCAAACATGCAGCTAGACAATACAATGGTCCGGTGTGCACCCACCCACCCACCCACCCATCCAGATAAGTCCAGAGAATACAAACAAGCCATGGAGGAGGAAATTACCCCTTGATTCCTAACCCTTCTACCAGTCTGCCCACTCTTGCTTCTCCCCTTGTCTTTACTCTGTTCGCACCACAACCGGTTCAATTTTAGATAAAAAAACAAAACATGGTTAGTCAAAAACTGTAAGAGATGGTATAAATATATGAATTTGTCTAGAGATCTCCACTTAGATCTGATCTACCAGATCCAAGTCATTGTCCTCTTGCTCACTATCAAAGAGGAGAAAGCAACAAAGATTTAATTGACATGAAAAGCTAAAGGGATCAACAAATTCATTTGCTTTCATGTTGACTTAGTGGCAAAACTTACAGTACGGTGTGACACAGCTGCAGGTGGTATTGTCTAGAGTATGATTAAAACCTTCATTATAATGATACAGTTTTCTACCAATTACATTGTTTAGTGACAGAAGGGAAGTTCAAGTTGAACGACACCAAAGGAACCGGAATAGTTACAATAAGCACTAAATCACAAACACATTCCACTTTAGTAGAGTAATCTCTGTTTGGACAGACCTGACACTTGGATATGACAGGTATTCACCTCAGCACACTAGACTTCCTCTAGAAAGTGAATGGGAATGAGAGTCCAGTGCTACCAGTCTAATCATTCTACAATCCAGTGTGAACTGACACTGCTCTTTGCTACAAACTAGCTGGGTAACTTTCAAAGAAATTAGTGTGTTTTTCTCTTTATTAACAGTACTTTTACCTCCACTCAAAATGTAAGAATGACCCAGAGTTGTATCTGAACAATACTTGGAGATCAGTCACTCTACAGGGCTCCTGCACAGTGTGGAGGCTCCTAAACATAATCCAGTTGCTCAAACTGGGGGTTAAATCTGTGTGTGTGGCAGAGATGTTGATCCATGTGGCGTCCACCAAAGGATTTTCACCCGCTCAAGTTCAGCTCTGAGGCCTGTGCTCGGAGCTCAGCACAGTTACCGTCTCAGCCGACCACCCGTCACAGTTCTTGTGTACCTTGTACCAAAAAATGTTGCCACCAGTCTTTCTGTGTCTTGTCCATAATTTTCTTTCATTTGTACCCAAAAACTGGAAGGATTTCCAGTTTGAGTGCAGCAGTCTGGTTATGCAGAGGGAAGTCGCTTCCAGCGTAATGAACAGCGGTATAAAGTGACTGTACAATTTTGAGGTACTTGAGTATTTCCATTTCTGCTACTTCATACTTTGACTTCACTAAATTTCAGAGGCAATACTGTCTGATTCACTACATTTAACCGACAACTTTTCAGAATCAGATCAACAAAACAAAATACGGTATAATCATAAGACTTTATTGATTCTCATGGGACATTCACAAGTACCTAGCAGTTTGTAAAGTACTTCAAATGAAAAGCACATAAGGTAGTTAAAATTAGCTCCACCTTTATCAGCTGCAACATTAAAGTGATGAACACAATAATCATAATCCAATAATATAATACACATTAATGTGAAATATTACATGCTGCATAATGAGTACTTTTACTTTTGGTACCTCAAGAGTATTTTGATGTGCATACAATTGTACTTGTCCTTGGATGCAAGAATGACTTGTAATAGAGTATTTTTAAAGTGTGGTATTTTCTGACTACCTACTCCACCACTGCTGACGAATACTTTGGTCCCAGTTAGCAGACATTAGTCAACATCTCCCTCTAGTGGAGAATATTTGACTACAAAGGAAAACGTTTTCTTCTGTCAAGAAAGAAAGATTCCTCATTGTTATGGACACTGGTGGATAAGATTTTTAAAACAAAGCATTAATGAGGGCCAAAGGCAGTGGCAGGGTTAAAATGTTTTACTGTAGTGCTACAGTATGCAACAGGTATGAATGAAAACATCAGACATCATCATGTTCTCTGTTGTTTTGTTCAATAGAACAAAAATATCAGGCATGTAGAATCCCCACAGTGTGGCAGTAGAGTAGAAAACAGGAACAGAATTAAAAGAAAAAGATAAAAACTAAAGTGTAAATAACAGTATTCAAAGAGTCAACTTGCTTCTTGTGCTCTCTGATTTGCTCCCGTTGGCTAGATCAGTATTGGTAACAGACTGAAATTCAATGGATAAAAACCAGGATCACAGATGTGACACTGTTTAGCACAACCATAATGGCTTTCTCACACACGTGCCACCTCACACTGACACATACACACACATATGACAACTATGAAAACCCACACAACCCTGGGAGAGCGATTGTTACCCCTGGTCTCCGTCCTCCAAACTGAATTAGATTAGGAAAGTCAAGGCTAATCACCCAATAAATACATTCTGAAATCTAAGTTTGAAACGCAGACCACCAGACATATATTTACAAACAGATTCAAAGAAATAAAACTATTCATTACTAGGTGTTCATATCTTCAGTCACTTGAACATGTTGTGGACCAAGATGCACAGTGTCCAATTCCTGTCTTGTTGTTCTACTCATCATCCCCTCCGTCCTTTCCTCCACACAGTTTTTTTTTATGTAACCAACTGTCCACACTAGTGTCATGGTCTAGACCAAAAGCAACACTATGCTACAGGAACAAGTACAAAGACACACAGTGTGGCTCTCTGCCCTGCCGCATTCCTCTTAACCTTCCTTCCTGTGTCCTTGTAAACAAGTGCTGTTTGTCCTTTCAGATTATAAATACTGTTTTGGTAAAATCTTCATCAAAAGACAAGACAGAGTGTATTTGAGTGTACATCGATACAAAATTGCACTGTTGGAAGATTTTTGTGTTGTGTTTCTTCTTCTTTTTGGCTTCAGTGATAAGGCCCAAAATCTAGAGTGGAATGGGAGTAGGAGAGGTCCAAGTGGTGATGTGCCTGCGCCCATAGGGCTGACTGTAGGTACAAAGGACACACATACTCACAGATAAACAGTATTGCAGGGTAATATAAAAAAAGACACTACGGAATGGACAAACATCCTTTCTGTCATTTCTTTTAGTAAAATCATTCTTCATCTTGATCATACATTTTAACGTTTTATTTAAAATCCTTTTGGCTCTTCCTGTCCTGTCCAAAGTGCGTGGGTGCCGGTGCTGTTTCAGTCTGGCTACACTAGAGGGTGCCGTTCCTCTCTGCAGATGACTGACAGGTGATGGCTGTGTTTATTGCTGCAAGGTCCTTGCTTCTCCCCTCTAGGAGGGTAAGGGACAAAGTTGCCCTCCTGGCACTGATCTGAAGTCTCGGCCCCTCCTTCCCCTGTTAGTGTCTGTGCTTTTAATGCCAGATCAATGCATGAGGGAAACTCCTCCCCGAGGAGCGGGATCAGGTGAAGACATAGTTGATGAGGAGCTGAGAGATGAGCAGAACACAGAGGATGAGACAGTGACGGCCTGTTAACGACATGCCGTCATCTGCCATTCTATGGCGAGCCAGCTGATGACCCAGAGCCACCAGGTTCCTACAGGGAGAGAGAAGGAAACAAATGTAAACAAGAACATTAAATGCAAACTGTGTAAAATTGTCACAATAAAACCCAAACCTCTGTTAAAACCAATCCACTTCCAAACAAAAAGAAATTTCTAGAAAATTAACTAATTAAGGATATTTTTGTTACACATGTGCTGATCCTACTTTGCATTTATCCAATAGGGGACAAGAACATGAGTTTCTAATTCTGCTCCTGGATTAGTGCTGAGTCTGAGCCATTAAAACAGTGAAACACGACTAAGACAGGTTCGGTGTGAGAAACTGTTTTCTTTTCAGCTTAGGAGGAAGGATGTTTGCACCTCTGACCTCTTAAGTCATGCTATCCTTGCTCTGCCTGGAGATGTATGTGTGAGAATTATTCTCACCTCTGAATGTCCTGCTGTGTCTTCTGTATAGATGTGATGGAGGCCTCTATCAGGGCGATGTCCTTCACTTCTTTATTGCACCGTGCACATTGGTTTGAAAACCCTGGGCACATGACAGGTGTGCAAATGTGAGATTTAGGTGGAGCAATTAAAGGCTGTGTGTGTGTGTGTGTGTGTGTGTGTGTATGAATCTCACCTTCATTGTCCGAGGACTCGTGTGTGGGCTCTGGTGTGGTGCTGCTGCTCTCGGTGTTCTGGCTGCAGCTGGATGGCTGGCTGCTGGCCTTCCGGTGCTTCCTATTCACCTCATCCTGGGAAGAGGGCAGAAGAGGTTAGTGATTCAAACGCCACTGCTGACAAACTGACAGCAAACAGCACTTGATGCATGCGTGAGAGCTCCATTTTTAGCTGTCTGGGCATCACTGCAGCAAAAAACAAGCAAGAAAGAGAGCTGATCGTACTTGTCTGTGATTTTAGAGCACCTAAATATCAGGTGCAATTTGGCTTGACAGGAAATGGATTAGTCCTCATTTTGAAAAAACGCCAGTGGCACACCCATCAATGCTGCATCACTTTAGCTCTAGTTTGTAAGTGTGTGACTGGTCTGGCTTACCTTCTGCTGGCTGGCCCAGCTGTGGCTGTAGGAGAGGCCGTTGTGTTGTCTCTGGCTTTTTTCCTGTGTTTGAATCACTCCATCCTTCTCAAACTGAACCAGACAGCGCTCCGGGTCCCACGGTTGCTTGCTGCCAAACAATAATAAAATTATAGTGTAGATGCTGTGAAATTTAAATCTGAACATATTGTCACTATTTTCATGATTTTCCTCTGCTAACTCTACATCTCCATCCTTGTTCTACTGACCAAAAGTCTAAGCTAAAAGAGCGTGCCATCTGTTTATTTGCATGGTGTGAGTGTGTTCGTACTCCATGTGTATATAGGTCCACTCAGAGGTGATTGGGTGTTGATGGAAAAGGTGTGGGACCCAAGGTTTGTCTCCTCTGTCCTTGGCCTCTCTCCGCTGAGCTTCCTCCAGCACAAATTTCTCCTGAGTGGCCCGTAGCTGATCCCGATCCATGATGGCACTGGTCACATACTGCCACAATCTGCCATGGTATTGATGGAAATAGGATAAATGTGTCATGTGGTACATATAGGCATTACTGAAGTCTGCACTACTTCTGTAATTGTTTGCATGTGATGTGACATTATGTCCATTTGTCTCATATCTGAGGCAACAGAAAATGATGTCATCACACTGGCTTTGTGTGAAACTGGCTTGACTTTCACACACAAAGAGACGTGACATCATTTCCTGTCACCATCTTTACTTATATGAGACAAATGGACATAACTGAGAAACTGATTAAAATCATATGTTTCCTGGACTGGATTATTTTTAATTTAGCATTAGGAGATGATGGTACAGGGTTAAAATGGTTGGCAAGTTTCAATTTTGTATGTTCATGGAACATTATCTCTGTGACTCGAGTGTCTGTAATACATGAGAGTCACTAGCTGGCACTATGTCAGGAATAGAACCCTGGTGCTGTGCACAATGAAATGGAAGCCATCATTAATGTCACTAATTAGGCCTGAATTAAAATGTCTGTCGTGACAAAACTCTTATGCTGCTTTCATGTGTGTTTAACTACCAAATTAGGAATAACCACAGTGGTTGACATACATACCTTTCAGACTCAAACTCTCCCTGCTGGTCGATTTGCACCACTTGTCTCTTAAGACGGCTGCTGCGAATGTCTGGACTTGGGTTCCACAGCGTCTCCTGCTGGCCTGAGCACTTCTCATGAATGAACACCTTGCTGTCCTGAACACAGCAAAGGCAAGACAAATCCCCTTCACAGAGAGGTCAGACTAGAAACTAATTTTCGAAAACTCTTAATGAACAATTTCCAGAGCATGAACTAATCAGCTCTTCCCTACTCGCTCTGACACTCACTGTGTGTGTGTGGCTTGCTGTGAGAGAGCCCTAACTGCTCTAACTCCCTGCTGCTCCTAAACCTCTAATTACCAATTCTGAAACTAATTACTGCAAAGCATTGCTGAATACTAAATAGCAGGGGGTGTGCAGCAAACAGGGATGCAGAAAGACACATTTCACAGGGAGGCTGAGGCAGGGAGAGAGGAAAAAAAAAGAAGCTCTCACCCAGTGTCCATCGACTGTGGCCACTAGCTCCTCTCCAACGAAGATCTTCCCGTTGATTTGATTCACGGAACAGGAGCCTCCAAGGAAAGGCTGCAGTGAACAGTGCAATACCTCTATCAAAACCGCTATTTTGTTTAAAGGTTATCAGTTGTCATAATGACAGCCAAGCTATTATAATAACTCAAGAGAAGAAGCTGAAGGACACAGTGTAAGCCAAAGCTTTAACTTGTTCAGAAACATACCTTCAGTTTGAACTCCAGCTCTGTGAAACATTTTGTTTTCTCACACTCAATGGTGACCTTCCCGCCTAGCTCCAGTGTCATAGTCCCATACAGGATCCCTACAGGAGACCGAGACATAACAGCAGAGCATCCGATCAGACAGCTGGGAACATTATTTATTATCTAACCACTCACAGTGAGCGTTTCTTGACTGGATTGGAAGATGAGATAAAGATGATAACTTTACAACATTCATAATGTGAATACAGAGAATTAACAGAAACCTGAGCTGATGAAGATCACACTGATCATTCATGTCTAAATTTGGCCGCCTGCCATGTTGAGTTCATGTTTAGAGCAGAGGAGGGTGCTATTTGACTTCCAGTAGCTCAAACATATTGGCTGTGACAGATGACTGCAAAAGTTACAGCCCACACATGATTTGTCACAGCAGGCAGATTTCATTGCATCCATGGTAGATGAGCTTTTATTAACCTCCTCTACTCACTGTATTGTAGCAATGTTTGGTAATTTACATGTGACAATGAAGACTGTTATTAACAGCATTAAGAGGGGCATCACCAAAACTGACTTTTTGTTCTGCCTCAGAGTACCTAAACAAAGGATGGTAATGAAAATCTGTACACAATTATTTTATCTTAGAAGATCATGTAGCAAGAGATTCTAGATGTTATGGGAAGCTAAAGCCAATGATAACAGAAACTTCTATTACCTTTACAGTGAGCATAGGGCATGGTTATGACATACTCCTCATCCCTGCTCAGGAACAGCAGCCTGGCTTTGCCATCCAGAATGGCTGACAGGGAATTACCTACAGCAGCAGGATAAAATAGCACATCACATTTTTATAGACCCTCCTTAAAAGGCTTATACTAATAGCCAAGGCTAGGAATTCATCTCGACATGCATGGACAAAAGGATCAAAGCAGTGATCAAATCTGTGAACATGTTGTGCGCTGGTCTGTGCAGCTATGACAAACATTACATGCAGCACTGCAGTATGCTGTGTACCATAAAACTTGGACTTGGCCAGGATGCTTCCACTGATAGAAAAACCATCCTTCCTATTGCAGACATAGAAGGCAGAGATGGGTGGATGGTGGGACACCTGGCAGAGGAAAGGGAGAGCAGCAGAGTGAGAAAAGGAGGTGCCAGATACCCTTTGTCATGTATTAAATATTACACTTGCTGCATTTTACAGGTGTGTGTTTGCTGTGAAAAGTCTTTCACACATGGGATGAATCATGTTCCGTGCATTGACGTGTTGAAATTATGAAACTGGTTTAACCTGTTCTGCTATGTAGAAAGTGCAGCTGTCAGTTTGAGGATGGAGCCAGCAGCAGCGAAATGTTTCCCCCAGGATTGGATTGTATGGCTTCTTCAGACCCTGGACAATGCAAAGATCAGTGTCAGTATCAATGTAAGCATTGCTTCTGACACAAGCAGTTTTTCTCTTAAGTCAAATGTGGAAATAGTTTGATGGCTTTCTTCATGTTCTTTTGTCACAGTTTGGCAAGCTTACAGTTTCTTAACACTTAGTAACACCAAAGTGGCCCCCACAGTGAGATTTAAAGAATCACAAATAATCAGCACCACCACAGAAGACAACTATTCTGGACTCCATAATGCAGCAAGAAATAATACATAGCACTACAGAGAGACAATACTGTGGATGTTAAAACTCCAGTGTTAGTGTGAAGACACCATCCGTCTCAAGAGTCTGTTAGAGACAGTTGGCCCCAAAATGCTGACCATCCGTCTCAAGAGTCTGTTAGAGATAGTTGGCCCCAAAATGCTGAGTGAGCCCAGTTTAATCTACAGACATCATATGCTGCCCTAGGCTGGGTGGCTGTTTTTCTTGCTACTGAGGAAATAAATGCCTAACAAGTGAAAGTGACAGAGCTGTGTTTCATTTCATTTGTCATTTGACCAAGAAATACAGTATTAAAGGACGGTGAACCCAGAAGTGTGTCTAAAAAGTTAACAGTCAGAAAATCTGCCAGTGCTTCTAAAACAACCCCTTGGAAGAGAGAGTGAGTAGGTGACTGAAAATGAAAAATGAAGGAATCACATGAAGGATGTACACTAAATCCTTTGGTTGACACCGATTCTTTTTCAGATAAGAAAATGGAATTTGACCACCAACTTATAGTAAAGTACAGTTTTTCATTTACCTGTAGTAATCAATTGAACTGACAAATGCAACTAAGTTGAAAGATGTTAAATATTGTATAGCTGCCTAACTTGTTTTATTCACAATGTTTATTCTCTTTATGCAAAAACAAGTGTTGCAAAAGGTTGGCTCATCTTATCATGATCATCATCTAATAGAGCTGGTATGATGACAAGTTGTGTGGGCATGAACAAATCATACCTTGGGCTTCTTGTAGAAGCCAGACAAGTACCATCTCAGCACCTGCTTGATCCGGCTGTATGCACTCTCCTCAAGTGCAGCTCTGTGGTGAAGGAGCAGGCACAATTATGAAAAGTAAAGGACAGATAATAAGTCATTCATCTGTCAAAATACTAAAATGCACAGCCCCTTTTAGACACAAATAGTGTAATGACTCCGCTAATACTGACTGTGAGAGCAGATCAGCGTGGTAGTAGTAGTCAGACAGCTTATCCAGGAAAGAGCGTGGCTCCAGAATGAAGGTAGGCAGCACCACCTTGGACAGGTCCATGCCCGGCCGTAGCTGCTTCAGCAAACCCCAGATAAGCCCCTTGTTCTCATCTGATACAGTCTCCACCTGGGACGCCTCTCCAGCCTGAAGTAACACATGTAAACAAAGGCAAGGGCACAATAGGCAAGGGTGGGATAGAGGCCTTATAGTCAATGTGACTATATGTGGCTCTTTGCTCAGAGACCTGAGTTGGGACGACTCGGACACGAAAAAAGAAAATGTCCCAAAGTACTAAGGTGGAAAAGCAAAGAGTATATGATAGGGCTTTAAGAACAATAACAATAATGTTTTATTTTTTATTTTTTATTCATTCTCACATAAAATTGAGCATCACCTCAGCCATCTCCTCTGTGCTCTGCTCGACGTAGGCTGTGGCCTGCGGCCCAGGGGAGAGCTCATCTGATTGGTCCATGTCACTCTCCTCTGTCAGCCTTCCACCGTTCTCATTGGCTGCAGTGTCCCAGTCGTCATGAGCCTCGCGCTCTGATTTGTCTGAAAAACCGTCATGCTCCATGTGGTGATTGCCCAGCAATAGGGTGTCATTCAACCTAACAGTAACAGAGGAGAAGTGAACACCAAGGGTAGAACTATATTAGGGAACTCTGACATTCAACCACATCCTTGCTACTCCATGTCCAGTCGCTGACTAAGCTCAGGGGTCACAAACAGGGTAATGCATGTGTGAGCATGCACACGTTAAGGGACAACTAATTCAAACTCGATGCTATGCTGAATTAGCATTTTCACACTGGGGGATTTTCTAGTCTTGCACAAATCAAACAGACCTCAGACCTGTCAGCAATTTGTCAGCTTCTATACAGCCAAAGAAAGGAGAAGTGAGAGTGGATAAGGGAATGAGAAATCAATAGCTTCCAATCAAGCCCAGACAAGCCCAGACAGTGGACATTTGTGTGTGCACTTTCAAATGAACAGATGAGCAGACAGATAATAAAGCAGGTTTTGATCACATGCGTACCCAAAGGTTTTAAGTCAGATATTTCACAAACATTCCACACTTTAAATCCTAACAAATATAGGCAAACACTATGACAGTGCAAGGTAACTGTAGTGTGTAGGCTCTCAAATTCACCCTCACTTATGAGAGTGTGGTCAAAGAAAACAGCTCAATTGCAACAATAATGGAAGAGTTCAATTTTCATATTGCCTGAGGGCTCGGCAGACCTGAACAATCACAGTCCTGCCCACTCTATGAATCACTAACCAACCAATAATGTTATTTATTAACCCAAACACATCCTGGAACAGAGGCGGCTTTCCTTACCTAATAGACATACAGCAAACAGGAACTCTTTCTCAGGAACAAACAACCCCAGTAATATTAGCAATAAATCCAAATGTAGCCGCAGCGTGTCCTTTTCTCCTCTCCTCTCAGCCGTGTGTGTAAATGTTAGTAATCTAGTGACTAAAAGGTGCCGTGCTGTTTCTTCAACTCAGGCACACCTGCTTCCTGAATGTGTGTGTGCATAATTCTGGCTGTGTGCCTGTGTGTCGGGAGGGAGGCCGGCAACGGCTGTGCTGCTGCCATCTCATTCTGGGTGGTGTATAGTTCACATTCTACTCCATCTTCCTGCTCCTGTGTCAGTCATGTGATTGTATGGGAGGCTGTGATTGGGTGTGAGAGGGGCAGGAGAGGAGGGAGAGCTGGGAAGGACTGCCAGAGGGAGGGTGCTACTCTAACAGGAGGAGGAAGGGAGTGGGGAGAAAAGGGATGTCTATTGTCGGACGTACATACTGAATATGACGACAGCAAAAAAGGCAGATGGATACTCAAAACCTGAAGCACATGAATAAACATTTCATATTTAGGACCAATAATACAATGTTTGCATATGCAAAGCACTGTAAGAAAGTAGAAAGTACTTAAGACACCCTGGGCGGGGTAATGGCTGCATTAAAAACTTTGGTGTGACTGATACTTTTATACAGCATGTAGCTTTCTTGTTACATAATAAATGGCACACAAACATTGATGTTACATTTTTCCTGCAGTTCTCCTCATCACATTCCACATTCAGAGTTTATTACAGCCACAGTACTCAACTGTCTGTCATCTACTTAGCTGATTTATAGCATATTAAAAGTAGCTGCAGAGGAATACACTTTCCAGGTGTAACTTTTTAGGCTACCATTTCTAAACCTATATTTAAAGCTGTATTTTTTATATTTTTACAGACAATAGAAATCTCAGCACAATAAGTGATAACTTAAGTAAGTACTCTATTTACTTTGTGAGTCTGTTTATCAGCCCCGTTTAGCCTCTCAAGTTTTAAAACTTCAAGTTTCTATTAAAAAACTCTTTAGTAGGATTGCTTACTTTTCCTTCATGATGTCTCTGTGTTGCTGTCAGCATGGGAGAAAGTTACATGACAACACTCTTTACTGGTCTTTTGTTCAAGTACATACACTATGATTGCCTTAATGATGTGTACCTGCCTCTGACTAGGGATTGGTAAAGTTTCCATCCATCATCTATACCGCTAATACTGTAGAGAGTCGTGGGAGGGGGCTGGAGCAGGCCCCAGCTGACACTGGGCGGGAGGTGGGGTGCACCCTGGACAGGTCACCATTCTATCACAGGGCTGACACACAGACAACCAGTCACATATAAGGGCAATTTAGAATCATCAGCCAACCTACCCTACATGTCTTTGGACTGGGAGGAAGCTGGAGGAACCACATGGGCCCAGGAGAACATGCACACACACACAGGTCCCGGCTAGCTGACAGGTTCAAACCCAGAACCGCCTTACTGTGAGGTGACAGTGCGAACCAGTGCTAACCACTGCTCCACCGTGCCACCCCAGGTACGGAGTAATGTATTTTTTTTTTTTTTTTTTTTACTAAGCAGCCTTTCACCTATGAATTCCAAGACTAAGCATGTACAGTACCATGAGTAATTAATGAGTGACTATTAACTAACTAGCACAATAGCAAACAGAGATTGTTTTCTTTAAACTGAAAGAGGAGTTTCCTGCCAGCAGCTAATTTTAGAGCTCCATTTTTTTTCCAGGAAGCATCTATATCAAGACTGCGCTAACATGGTGCACACAACATAGCTAACACAGCTAACCTTATCTGTGGTATTAGAGGACAGGGATTCACTTTTAACAAAGAATGTCTCTTGACGTCCATGTTTCTTCAACTGTTATTCAGAGCTGACACCAGGAAGCACAGACTATATGTTAGACCTACCATCTGGAAATTTAGGACTTCTGTATAAAAAAGACAGCACAAATGTGTGTGGTAGGAATGCCAGCAGTCTTGTTTGTGAATTGGCAAGTGCAACAATTTGGTGTGATTACAGCAAACACTGATCATCCCATAACAACAATTTGGATGTGTAACACTCACTGTAGCACCTCTGTGTCAGTGAGTGCAGTAGACTGCAGCAGGTGGAGTATATGGGAGGACTCTGATGATGTGCTGATATCTCCTTCTCTCCCTCCTTTGGCTGTCAGCTTGTAGAGACTGGAGCAGCTGAGAGCTAGCTCCAGGGCATCCATCCAGCACCGGCCTGGAGAGACAGAGACATTTTAGAGATGGGAAGGAGGGCCTTCAATAAATTTTGCTTGCAAAAATAACTCACTAAACCCGCAAGAGTGTACCCTTCTAACCAAAACAAGCAGACACATAAGCCTCACCATCAGACTCTGAGGCAGCTCTGAAGATCAGGTAGTTGCTGGGTAGAGGCTGCGTGATGGAGCCAACATTCTCTCCTTTGGGACCCTGAGTGTATGGATGAAGCTATGATTCATGCTTTATGCCATTTTAGTCATGTTGTACCAACAGAAACAAATGGTTCTCTCATGGGCCATAATAATGGAGCACAGAACAGAGTAATTATCACTTAAAAATGTAATTATTTCCAAAACAAAAGCACAGCCAAAATGATGTCAATATACACTAAAAACTAACTGTAATGAAATGTAATCACAGATCAAACTGCTTCTGATTTTATTTTACAGTGCAAGAAGACCCTGCATTTCATTTCAATCTTAAGAATAAAGATCATCTTGATCATCTTTTGTTACTGTGTTGACAAAAAATCCTACTGTCCCTACAAACATGTCTGACCTTGACAGCCCAGATGGATTTGTCCAGTGGGTGGTAGAGCTTGAAGCAGAAGCCGTCCTTCTTGGAGGGTCTCTCAATCAGCTTGCATGCACTGAGGAGTATGGTGCCCACCCAGTGGTCCGTTTTGGGCGTCTTGTAAATCAAAAGAACTCCAGGCTTAAGGGCACACCACAGCTTGGTCCAACTCTTTAAAGAGCCACGGATCTAGAGAAGAATGAGAAATGAGATGCAAAGAAATTTTAATATCAAAACACTATGAAAACTCTATGATGCTAATTATCAATTAAACATTACAAAGCACAATCAATTTAAAATGCAAGGTGCCAAAAAGCCTACATTTTATTTTTTAAACCAAGTATAAACATGAATACATTCTAAACTGCACAATTACTTCAGGGTTCCACAAGGATTTGTAACAGATGATGTGCAAATTACAGCAAGGATGAAAACCAAATGATAAAAAGTCCAAACAGGTTGTGTGACAGCAGAGATTATTCTGAGTGTCAAGGTAACAGCTCTGTGTAACACTGTTGAGACAACATCCCTGCACCTTCAGCCAGCTGGACATGATGACAACACTAGGGTCCTTCAGTGCACTGAACAGTTCTCTAGTTGCCCGTTTCTTCTCCTGCCTGTAATTCTGCTTTTGAACCTGTGAAATGGGGGAAAATAAAACATGAATGAGTCATCAGTCTTACTGGACAGAGGGCTGAGCTCAAAGTGCCAACACTAGGTGGAAGCAGAGTCAAACAAACGCAAGCATTCAAGCCGACACACGGTTGCCTTTGGTTATATTAACATGATTCATTTGAAACATAATTCATAGTGTTAAAACAATTTGGCCCACTAAGCTTAGGCTGACAGAGCTACTGAGGAGTTCAATTATGGCACTTTATGATGAACCCATGTGCATTTTTTTCTCTCCGCATTTGTCACAGCTGTTTTACACGAGGAAGTGATGCTTACCTTGAGAGACTCCTTTCGGGCCAGCTTCTCTGTGGGGGAGGGGCAATCCTTCTCAACACCATCAAACATCCTGGACTCAGACTGGAGGAGGGAGGGAGCAGAGGAGACGGTCAACCAAGATTTAAACTTAACTAATCTATGGTTCATAATTGGCATTTTAGAATATAGCAGTGCAGCTGTATTAAATAATACGTAGTTGACTATATTAATATACTGTTAAAATAGTTAACTGACTTGACTCACTTGCATTATATGAACATAGCATTATTTAACTGGTCCCTTTGCTACATACTGTAGCTCATATGGTATGGTTCAAGTTTGTGTAAAACTGGTGGGTGGCTCTTTCAGTCCGCAATGCAGCTTAGCGGGCAGTCAGTTGTGGTGTTGTGACCACAGACCCGCTGACTGTTTGATGGTCTCCACTGATCGTAGAGATTAGAATCTTAGTGGTAAGTTATCCTGTGATTTCACTGTGATATGTACTGTAATTACATAATAACTTGTTCTGTATGCACTACACTGATATGACTCACCATAGTATTTGGTGAGTCCACACAGGCACTTTGGTTATTCTATTTGTGTTAAAAAAAAAAAAAATAAATAAAAATTTCAGTGTAGTACAAAACTACAACCCAGATTAATTGACAACATGCAAAAGTGACAGTGTGCTCAGGCTCCTGTTGTCTCATAGGGGCCTTCAAGAGGGAAGCAAGATCAAAAGGTCACAGATGCAGCCGTGTTTGTGAATTATTCTGCTGTGCATATAAAGAGGCGATTTGCGAGATGAGGCAAAGCGACAGGAGGAGAGGAGACAAGACAAGATGAGATTATTGGATGGCCACTGGAAACATTTATTGACCACTCCAAATCATAATTACTGAAGAATACAGACAGATTGTTAGGACTAATACAACATAATCAAGCTGCCAGATAAATGGCTTGTGGTGCTAGAGACACAGTTCCCACCATGGCCCTAACATATAAAATCCAAAATGTTTTATGTCACTTTACTACACTGTTGCAGTCAGGGTTGCAATGGTATGGTAATGCTACACTATTATATCATTACATTAATAGCCTCTCACTCACGCACTGATGTAAAAACAGGACTTGACTGCTGTGGCTGGTTGAGGTGGAGCTCTCCTGGACTATTTTGTATCCAAATGCAACTACTGATTATTTTCATTAGGGATTAACCTGCTGATTATTTTCTCCATGAATCGACTGACTGGTTTGTAAAACATCTGACAATAGTGAGACATGATGTCACAGTGCAGCCAGACTGTACCTCCCCTCACACACACACACACACACACACACACACACACACACACACACACACACACACACACACACA
>NW_018128018.1:467854-503619 GCF_001952655.1 Monopterus albus | reverse complement strand
CCTAACCCTAACCCTGACCCTAACCTTAACCTAACCCTAACCTCATCCTAACCCTAAACCATGTTGCCACCCTAAAATTCAATTTCTTGCCCATGGGGACCTCAATTTAGGTCCCCACCATGAAATGGGTCCTCATGAGTTGGTATGGAGTCAGGAAGAAGTCCCCACGTAGCAGGAAAAACACATCCACACACACACGCTTGCTTATGAGAGCCGGGAAAGTTTGTATGTGTGTTTTTATGGGGTCATATGGGACAATGTTTCAATAGCGCATTGTATGACCAACGTTTCATTGTTTGGGATTAAAGTTATAAACAGGAGACACACTTTAATCTGCACGGAGGGATGGTGTTCCCGAAGGTGTTTGTTTTTGAGATATCCAAAGTAATCCTGAGCTGCTGATTTTAATGTCTGATTCACCGGATGGGGTTTGGTGATGTGTATGCTGCATGTGTGTGTGTGGCGACGGTTGCAGAGACTGACAGGCAGTCGTGGAAGAAATGTGTGCATACTTCACGTTTTTTTTTTCCTTCAATACCAGTAATAAGCAAATGTGCATGATAACAGTCAATTTTCATACCATGGTGTATCGTGAAACCGGTATATCGGTTGTGAAAATTCCTGATTTGTTAATGCTGTTTCACCAAAAAAATAATACATGTGGCTTCTATTTCACTGTCACACCATCAGTGTCATTTATGATGACCCACTTCTAAAACACCCTGACATGCCTGCACATGACTTGTCATCTTCAGGTTCTTGTCAGTGTTTCAGGCTGTGATTATTGTAAACAATCAGAAGAAATGAAATCACTGAATGCAAAGGGAAGGGCTGTGCGATCACCCAAATGAGTCAGCTGCAATGAACTGTTAAGGAGCTGCCCAATCAGAAACTGTGTTCTTACCTTGCTGCCTGGTGATTGGGCAGGGCTAAGTTCATTACTCAGCATGGAGAGACCGTCCCTGTCTGTCTCTCTGCCTGGTGGGAACCCACAACACACAGTCACATACAAATGAACTCGGTGAATAAACCTGCTGACAGACAATTAAAGCATGGCAGCCCCCAAAAGCTCGTAATAAGCAGCAGCTGAGGTTAAGAAACACATAAGAAAAGTACAGCACAGTACACCGTGTCATTTCACATGTTACTGAAATATCAGATTTTGTCATATACACATTCCATTCGCCAGCTTTGACCTTGTCAGCCTTTTACCTGGGCTGAAGTTGTAGAGGTCGTTGTCTCCTCCATAAGACAGGTTCCGGGTGAGGGAGCGGGCGTCAATTTTGGGCGGGGAGGTGGTGCTGGGGCACAGAGAAAACCTCCGATGGAACAAATTCTCTTCCTTCATCCTGACAACCTGCTTTTCCTCTGCAGAGGGAGAAAGACAAAAGGGTGAAAAGAGGGGAGGGAAGAAGATGAGGAAAGGAAGAAAGAAACAAGTATGGAAAAAAGGAAACTGATTAGAGCAATGTCACTTTCAAGATGCGATGTATTCTTAATATTGGGATTTATAAACAAGCTGTCATTCTCCATCTTCTTCTGTATGGTCTATATTTCTTTGTCTGAACCCCCACCCTGTCTTTCCTCTCCTACACTGACAAAGACCTACTATACGAGGACATGTCAGCCTGTCCACACAATGGCAGTGTGCATGGCAGTGACAAGCGATTCAGACTGCATGCTGTCAGTGTGCACGACAGATAGAGGCTCCAACCAATTTCAGTCACTCTGTCCACAGTCCCACTGACCAAGACGATGCACACCACCAATTAATACGCTTTTAATACACAAACTGCTTCACCCAAAAGGAGCGGGGGTTGTTCCCTTGAGATAATGAAACGCACATCAGCACACTTAAAGGTGACAAATGCACCTACTGCTGATGTGCATGATTCATGCTATCACTGTACTGTTGTCAGTTTACATCAGTGAGTGGATGAGTCATATTCCTAGGCCACCATGCCCACATAAAGTTGACAATAACAAACACAAAAACCCACACAGGCATACACATACTGTACATGAGTCTCAATGTACAAAGACAGAACAGGGTCAAGACTCACTCTTCTGCGTGTCAGATGTTAACAGACATGTTTTCTTCTTTGATACCTGAAGACACAATGTCATAGCACTTAGCATTTCTTTGCCAGTTTGCTGCTCTCTCTTATGGCTTGTTTTCTCCTCTACTGGCGTCTGCAGTTACCGGCAGGTTGCAAACTATTGGCATGTTATTAAAAACAGTTGAGAGTCACGGCTGTTTCCAGAAAGATTATTATGCTTGTTCAAACAAGTGGTGAGCTGATCAAAGCAAAGTGGAGCTGATGATGAAACACTGATGTTAAGGGAGCGTGGCCATTACCACCTGAGTCTGTCTGGATGGCTCTGCTCTGCTCTACCCCGATCAATATAATCCAATTCATTTTATCTCAGTGCGCCAACACATACACCAGACAAGACCCTCTCACTCTCAGCCTACAGAGCAGTCTCGCCTACAAGTCCTCAATTTACAACATCCAACAACATAAAAAAGTCCTCAATTTACAACATCCAACAACAGAATGTTACATAAAAATTCATTCATAAGACCTTTTTACAAACTCTCCCACATTATTCAACTGTAGCTACACTGGTACACATGTCAAAGTGTACAGTATGTACTGTACGTGACAAGTAAAAATCTGGAAGTTGACAGTGGTTTGATATGGGAAATGCGTGTAGTGCTGCAGGAGTCTAGGTGGTTAATAAACTGTACCGTGCCTCTCTAAATACATAAATGTGCATTTTCAAAACACAAAGAGCACACCAACATCCATATACTTGTCACACCACTCCCTGCTTCCCTCCGCTTTCTGCCCTGCCTCTATGACTCGTTCTCTCAACCTTCTCATTTCTGATCTTGTAATCTCTTCTGTAAATTTCTTCCTCCTGCCCTTTCTCTTTTGTCCTTTACAAAAGGCAGCTATGAATCACCGTGATATCAGGGTGAAAAGATAAATTTATTCTTCTCCACACGGAGCCTCATTTCTCCTTGTGGAGCAGATCTATAAATAGCCTTCCATTGCTGCAGTGCATGGGAAGAACAGTGCTGCACCCTGAGTGGGGCGCAGGCCACATGGAAACGCTTTAACATCACAGTACACACAGTGGGCTGTACTGTCGACAGACACACGCATAGAGAATTAGTACCACTTACAGTATAGGCCCAAAGGCGGGTCAAGATGTGGGCATATGTGCAGAATGACAGGCCAAGCCAACTGCAGCTGATTCTTACAGCTGCAGGGTGGGATTTATAGGAAGGAAGGCTTTGTATGTGTGAGCATATTAGGCAGTCTAGACTGAGTATGGGTGTGACATCCGTGCACACTTAATGCATCTGTGATGTGTGTGGGCCTCTCAATTGAGCAAGTACTGTACAGTATCCAGGACATGCTAGTAGTGTTTGTGCCTTTGTTAAATGACGTAAGCATTAATAAACTGAGTATGTGGATGTGCATATGTGACCAAGCGTGTGTGCCTGCCTTGCTGCTTAAGTCTGGGAGGATTACACATGCAGATGATGTAGTGCCAAAGGAAAGAGAAAAATGTTCTTCTCCAAATAGTCAATCCCAGCAGCAGGGGCGAAGCAAGCCACACCAATGTACAGAGCACACAAACACATCAGCACTGGTGCCTGGACTTACTACATCACAGGGGGTGGGAAAATGTTTATGTGTGAGAAGCATTACAGCCATTGACTTGTGTGTGCAAATGTATATTCAGACGTGTTATGTGCGTCAATCAGTCTGTGAACACTGGCTGGCTGAAAAGTGTTTCAATGCCACACCAACAGCCCTGGCAATGTTTTAGCATTCTCCAAACAGTTACTGCTCCTTCAGCGTTCAGTTCTGGTAACACTCTGCTGGGGTGCTTCATCTACACCAGGCACACGACACAATGTTCTAGTTACTGTGGATCAACAGATTTAGGGGACACTGGGACTTCAAATAAAACAAATATCTGTTTTGCTACTTTTTATTTCAGAGATTCAACCTATGATCAATGTTCATTTCTGTAACACAATATTAATATCCATTAAAATACTACAGCATAATTAAAGACTAAATAAAAACATGCTGAGGTGTTTTTACTCCAAATATAAATCAAAACATTGGGCTACAGTATCCCCTGGTTAAGGAGTGCAGTTCTGATTAGGGATGTAATGATATTTCTAATTTTACAATATTCCAATAGAAAATGTTCTCGACACCATCATGGGACTGTGATGGTATCTACCAGGATACGACATATGATTATTTTATTAGTATAACTGAATTCAAGTCGCATTACTTAAAACTGACATAGCGGATGCTCCATTGTCACCTTTTAGAGCTGGTGTGTGGCAGCACTTCAATTCTCAATTTCAAGAAATGACATGAGTAGAAAGGAAACTGACAAAATGCATAAGGACGCAATACCATTCCCATTTAGGACTGAGACAGTCCTGAGCTGTTTTACACATGAACTCTGGACTATTTCAACGGAATCAGCCCCGGACTTTGTCCAGAGCTGCCCTTTCACACATGTAGCACAAAACCACTGATAGTCAATGTGAAATGTCTTCCAACCTACTGGAAATACTCTGTTTGGTTCACACGGTTACATAGCTCTTGCCTTCTCTGACAATTCTGGCACCAGCTCTTGCTGAAAGGAGTTCCCAAAACTCATCGTGTCTCCAGTTAAGATATTTTCATCGTAGTCTTCATTGTAAATGACATGATAAAACATCATTGACACACCCACTAGTCGAGATGGGCCTGATCCAATCTTGTATCAGTATCAGGCCTGATATTGTTGTCATTTACTCATCAGATATTGGACAGACAGGGCTAATCCACTTACCAATCCATATTCCAGTCCGCAGCCTGCGCTGGACCATGAACAGGCTGTAACCTAACATAATGTAGCATGAGACATGTCACTGATCCATATTTCATTCCACATCTTACCATAAACCCATGACAACTTCAATCTGTACCTAAGTGAGCAAATAACATTAGCTGTCAGTTTGACTAAAATGTCATTTGTTTGGAGATATTTTAGTCCGGAAATGCAGAAAAGCAAGACTTGTACTTGTATCACACCTAAAGCCTCATACAAAACAACCAGTTTAATCAATGGCCTGCTGAGGTTTCATGTGAAAGAGCACCAGGGGTTCATGTTAACCAACAGACAAGAAGATACCACCAGGCAGCAGACTCTTGTTGATGCTTTCAAGAACTGTGATAAACCTCCAGCAGACAACCCAAAAGCTAAGGGGATAACAGAGAAGTTGCTCAACTTCATAATACTCAATGACCAAGTCATGTTTATTTCTAGCCAAAAGTGGAGATTTGTAAATGTGCAACAATTTGGATAAATGTGTGTGTTGATTATTTTATAGCAATGGAAGAGCTCTTGTATCGGAATTGCCAGTTGCATATCGGAATCAGATTGGAACTAAAAAACAAAAAATGCAGATCAGTCCATTACTACCCACTAGCTCTATGTGAATACTCCGAGCTATACTCTGCTGTATTCTCACATGGGCTCACTCCAGCTCACTCGTACCATGACGTTTAGGTATCGTTACATCCCTAATACTGACCTTTACAGATGCAAGTGAAGACAATGTGTAACAGAGAAGGTGCCACTGTGAGGAGAAACATACCTGGACATCAACAGCAAACAGACATTTAGATATACCAGTATGGCCCTCATAACCAAGTTAGAAAAGACTTTACTAGTGATGCTTCACCTTGTGTGATCTGGCTGGAAGAAACTCTGAAGTAGAAGGAGCTCTGTTCTTTTCTCAGTAAATGAAAATATAAGGCTTTTCAGGTCACTGGTTTATATATTCAGTGAACACATAAGGTGACATGTAACTACATAAACATAACTGTAAGATTAAAGTAGGTAAACTTATGTGTGCTATAAACTAAATCTTAACTATGATAGAATTACCATACGCAAACAAAGTAAACACACAGGTTGACTAATCAACAAGCATAATGTTAATCTTCTACTAATTAAGTTCTTAATTCATCAAATGTTAGAATCAACCTTAAAGTATGACTTTGTTAATAATTTTACCCAACACTGACCTTCTGTTGAAAACACAACATGCTCAACTATCACAACTGACTGGACACAGTACCTGAAGTTTGCCAGCTCCCACTATCAGGCTACACAGGGGGCAAGACTAATATTTATCCAATGATATGAACATATTGTGGAAAAGAGAACAGTAAGGTAGCAGCACCAGGGCAGTCAATAACACATGCCTGTGTCACACATTAACCTTGAAGTATGAGAAGGACAGATAAAACAATCACAACACAAGGATCTGACCCACAGTTACCTCGCGGAGGTGAAACCACTTGCCTTACTGTCACATGGGACATGTTCGTTTCTAGTAATCATTACACCTAGGAGGAAGAGGGAGGGGAAAATGAAGGGAACTATCTGTAAGGGCACATTTTGACATGTTCTAACCTGTACAGTGGCAACATGTTTGACTGATATAACTAGGATAACTCTCAGTACAACATGTTATTTAGTGAGGCAATTTCACAAAACTCAGTCCACAATGTAATTTCTGTAGGCTGAAAGACAGTTTGCACCACTGACTGTATACGCCACATTCAAGTGGTAGGGAACATGGTATCCATCCATCCATCCATCCATCCATCCATCCAGTAGCACCAAGCCCATTCCAAACATCGACACAGCTAATTTTGGAAAATCATCTTTTCTGGTCCATTTCGGCCACATTATGCCATAGTTTTTCACATAAAAAAAATATGTATCTTGAAAACAATCCCAAAGGATAAATATGGAAGCACCCGTGCGTCTACACGTACACACTGACATATGTGTTCAGTTTACATGTGGGAGCCTTATAATACTAACAGCCAGCATCAAGCCAGCTGTTCCTAATATAATGGCACAGATTAAGTCCAGACATTCCTTCCATGCGTCCATCACTTCATCCATTCTCCATTCAGGGCTCCAACCCTGTTAACTCGTCTCCAGTAACAACAGGACTAATGGATGGCCATATGACCTAGATTCACACCAAGAGGATGTCAGGAAGTACTTTATGTGCTTCAACAATGAATGCAGAAACATAATGTGCACACATTTGTTCTTTCATTTAAAATTCCTTGAAACATCAAACTATTGCTTAGAAGTCAAATTAAAACTACTGGTGCAAAACTATTGATAATAACTGATACAACATAAAAACAGAAGTAGGCTTATTCAAGTTTCATTTTAAAATGAATGTTGACTGTGGGCATTATGCTATGCATGGTGCTGAAGTACAAGTTAAAAAAGATATTTTTTTACACCACTGGCCACAGGTCAGTCCCAGCAAATGCATTCATTTGCTGAGAACTGTCCACAAACACAGTCACAGTTCCAACAGCTGTGTTGCTACTATTGCCTACATTGACACATGGAACACACACATAAGCTTTACAAGCTTTCATGTTTAAAACTGTCACATTTAAAACATAAAAACCTCTAACCAAATCAAAATAAATTAAAAATTATAACCTTCTATGGGGACATGCAGAAAGCAGAAGCAGACCGACTGTTACTGTTGGAAAAAAAGGAAACACATGGTCTAATTTTGTGACACTCTGTGGGTGGATGTATGGTTTAGTTGTTCTATGAGGGATGCATTTCCAGCCTTACTACTCATTTGATTTTACTTAAAACAGGAAACCCTCTTTGTTCTGTGGGAACTGTGACCTTCAGTAAATCTCTGTAACCCCAACCTCCACCCTGATCTACCCAGCAGAGCTACTGTACTGAAAGTTGCTATGACATGTCCATGTATTAATTTTATTCAAGGTTTTCTGCTGCAGCAGTTCTGCTTGTATTTTGTAAGAGCACATCTGAATTATTGCCCAGCTGTGACCTGAGCATGAGGACAAGAAGAGAGGCTTAAGATTTGGCAATTAGGCAGCCTATGTCCACTACTCATTGTGCTTCAGGTTTAGTGGCAAGAAACACAACTGCCTTTGTTAAACACAGTAGGTTTCTGAGAACAGAGGGTTCTGTCAGGGGGAAAGGAGAAGATCAATGTAAACACTGCCTGTAAATGAGACCTAGGATTCCCTACAACGGGTGGGAAAGGAGCTCAGAGCCTGAGGGTGAAAAGTAGGGGTGCAAAGATAAACTAACAGAGATACAGTTGTTGTACCCGGTACTTTTTACCATACGGACTCTGAGAAACGAGACAGTCCAAGTAACTACAAAACAGTGCTGATTTATTCCATGAAAACAGGTAAAAATTAACATTACACGCTCAGGTATCTTGCACCTCCAAACTGCACGCTGTGTGTGTCTGTTGGTTAAGTGGTGTGTAGCTAAAAACATTCTCACGACCTCTAGTAACATGTCGTGGCTTAAACATAAGAACCTATTATGGCTAAGGCTACAGTTATACACGTCATAATAATAATATTAAACATCCTGTCTGCTGACAGTCATCAACTCTTCTCTCTAGTTATCCTTGACCAGATGTACCCTGTAGAAACTCATAAGCATGACTAAGCATTTAACAGTCTAACTAGACATCCTATCTCCACTAAACATTTCTAATACATAAAGTATCTATCCAATATCTATCTGACTAAAAATACCTAACACAGTACAGTATATCCAGATTGAAGCACAACCACAGATCTGTACTCCTCTGCATCTAATCTGTGTGTGCGCGTGTGTTCTTGTACTTGCTACATAGTGAGAAAAGTTTTGTTTGTTTTTTTTGCTACAGACTGAGGACATTTTTGGAAACCGAGGACAATGTTAAAATTTGCATTCCTGTCTTGATGAACCAGCCATTTCACCTTTTCTTAGTAAAACTGAAACATCTATGATGCATCAAACCTTTTAAAAACAGATGTACTTGTTAATATTATAAGACAGCAGAATCCAAAACTGTTCTTAACATGACCACCAATTATTATACATGGCCATGTTTTATACATTATTCTCTAAACAATAAACCATATACAATGCCATCCAGAAGAAATTCTTAAAATAAGGAAGAGCATACATATCTTTTGAAAAAAAAATAACCCACATTTCACTTCACATTTGTTCACTTTGCTTTCATAAAATAAATCTGAATTCAAGAGCAGGTCCCCAGCCACACACTGGAGCCATGTTTGAGCTGGTAGACAGACCGAGCCAGCTGGCTGTCTGTACGGTTGGATCCAGGCCAAGACTGGCTGTGTGTGAGAACCAGTCTTGGGTAGGCCTAAGCAGGCTGTGCTGATAGAAAAGGGCCCTGTAGTGGTGCCAGGCATGGCCCCTTTATTTACATTAAAATGCAACAACAGACAACTACACACACAGTACACATAGAGACAACCAACTGTACACTTAAATCATCAGAGGACCTCAGTGCTGCACTGCGAGAGGCTGCTGCAGTGACTGCGCCAACGCATCCTCACTTGCTCTCGTTTACATGGTATTCCTTCTCTTGGAACATCAAGGACACTCATTTTAAAGCACCACTTTAACTCTATTAAAGATTAAACACTGCTGACAGTACTTACTGCATGAAAACCAGCGTCAGTGCACTGATTCTCACAAACAGACTGTCATACAAAAACACATCAACACAGACCTCCACAGACTCAATTCCAGCAGTGAGCCAGACTAGGCAGCTAATGTAAACCGTGACTGAGGATTAAAGATGCACTGTGAAATTTCTTAACAAACACAGCAGGTTGCAGTTATGTTAGGAACCATGTGTATTTTTACTGTTTAAAAATACTTGTTTTAGGTTAAGAAATAACCTGAAATATCCAGACCTGAACCTAATAGAAAATCTATGGAGGGAGCTGAAACTCTGTGTTGCCCAGCGACAGCCCCAAACCCTGAAAGATCTGGAGAAGACCTGTATGGAGGAGTGGGCCAAAATCCCTGCTGCAGTGTGTGCAAACCTGGTCAAGAACTACAGGAAACGTCCGACCTCTGTAATTGGAAACAAAGGTTTAGGTACCAAATATTAAGTTCTATTTTTCTATTGTATCAAATACTTATTTCATGCAATGAAATGGAAATAAATTATTTAAAAATCTAACAATGTGATTTTCTGTAATTTCTTTTGTAGATTCTGTCTCTCACAGTTGAGGTGTACCTACGATGAAAATTACAGAACTGTCCATTCTCTGTAAGTGGGAAAACTTGAAAAATCGGCGGTGTATCAAATACTTATTTGCCCCACTGTATAAAGTTTATTACATGTATTCTGCTACTGTATAAATGTTGATTTCTGGATATACTGTATTACTTAGCTGAGTTGTGAAATCCATCCCTGTCAACATCAAGTCTGCATTCTTTTACTAATAAATATTTTAGTGTTCTTACCATGGCAGGTGGTTGTAAATACTGATATATGCCACATTAATCATAGATACACTTTCACTCAATCAGTGATTCACAGTCTGTAGACTGGTTCATAAATTCATTAGTGAGATAGGAAATGAAAGAAGTGGGTTGTGAAGAATACACTGGAGAAAGGACGGTTCAATGCTGCATGACTGAGTAAGAAAAGTGGACTGGTAACATCAAAGTTGATGATGTGAATCTCCTTCCTCACTGGGGAAATTGAACAGGGAGCGGTACAGGGGTGACTTTCACTGTCTCCTATTTCTTCTGACAAAGTGAGCAAGACATCTCATCCAAAACTGGACCAAGGAACAAGCATGGGGCAGGAGCAACTTACTAAAAAAAGCGACTTATGAATGACATGCCCATCTAAATGTTTGATAGCGTCAGTGAATTTCACGCCAGGGCAACCCAGTGACCATTCATCTCTAAGGGCCACTCCTGCATTTTCACTCCCAACCAATTATTATTTATCACATAGCACCTTGATCTTTTTACACACTATCGTGTTGTAGATTTAATTTGAAATGGAAAAAACTACCATTTCTGCCAGTAATCTTCACACAATAATATATAATGACAACACGAAAACATTATAATTTTTCCATACTTATTAAACATCAAAAACTGAAATCTCTTATTTACAAAGTTATTTATATAAGTCCCTTTTGGCAGCTATTACACCTGTGAATCATTTAAAGATAAATCTGCAACACAACAAAAACAAGAAAAGGGTCTGAATACTTCTGAAGCCACTCTATATAAGGGCTATGCAATCCTTCTCTCGGCTTCAAATCGCTGCACAGATTTAAAGACTCTGAAGCTGTAATTCTAGTTTAGCCACCTGCCCTTTCTTTCCCTTTGTGAATCCCACACTGGCAGACACCATTAAAAGAACCTGGCAGAAGTTCCCGGGCTTTTCACTGACAGATATACAGGCGTATCAGAGCCAGAGCGCTAATCATACACTGTACACAGACCTGCAAGAACTCATTGGAGATGTGAGGAAGGATGAATCTTAACAAATACTATTAGTTTTACTAGAAGCATCACTTGCCTTTAACTTTAACTTTAAGGATTAGTTGCACAGTTTTTTTATTCGCCAAGGACTGACATCCCTTAGACCTTTGCAACCTTTCTAACTAAAAAAAAGATCTACATTTCCACAGGAGTGTGCTCTTTTTTTCTGTGCCGTCGTTATGTTGTTTCAGAAGAATAGGCAGTCTAGACTGGTTTCTACATGCCAATAATACAGAAGGAGAGTCTCAGATCACACACAAAGATGGATGAAGCCACTCTTCAACCATCAGAAACACAATAAACAAGCATAAATCTCATTCTGGCTCCCTCAGTGTCTCATTAAATTACACTTTGCTTTGCTGATCAAAGGAGACTGCTGGGTACTTCATGTTCTGAGTCCTACGATGAACATCCAAGATGCATTTTGCATTATTAGCACGCACTTAATTTATTCTGCCTGACAACTGCCTGTCTGTCTTGTCCAAAAAAATATTTTACTGCCACCAGGTAAAGTGCATCTACCCTTGAAGCAGGGCTGTGTCACTTATACTTAATCACTTTTTTTTTTATCCGAAGCATGTTTAATCAGAGTACTGCTTGCCCCAAACCTTAGTACTGTAGCTATAGCAGTGAGCTCTGCTGTGTGACTCAGCTTGTGGCCTGTGTTAACCGAGCAACAGGTACTGTAGCTAGCTGAACCAGATAGGCACCAGGCAACAACACAACTGCCACGGTGAGCACAGACAGCTGCCCTGCCACTTTTTTCTTCCCTGGATGGCAGGGGTGTGCACTTGTTTTATAATTAATGCAGCCCTTACGGCAGTTAGCAAACATGTAACTCAGTCTCTTTAAACGAGCAACTGGGTACTACATTTTCTGACCGTTTCTGATTTGGTTAATATATACACTGCTCAAAAAAACTGAGAGCTCTTGAGCATCACAGTATGACACCAAGTCAGTTAAACCTCAGGGATAACATCCTGTCCATTTAGGAAGCAAAAGTGATTGGGAATCAGTTTCACCAGCTTTGGTGCAAATGAAAGTAATAACAGGTGCAATGGACTGGCCCTCATGTTCCCCTGACCTAAATCCAAGTGAGCACCAATGGGACATTATGTATTAGAGCATCCAATGCCATTAAGTACCACCACAGACTGTCCAGAAGATCTCTGACGCCCTGATCCAAGTCTGGGGGGAGATTCCCCAGGACACCATCCACCGACTCATCAGGAGCATGCCCAGATGCCATCAGGAGTGCATACGGGCACGCAGGAGGGCCATACACACTTGGAGTCACATTATGAGTTACCGTGATGAAATTCATGCAACTTGGATGAGCCTGAGATGTTAATTTTTCACTTTGATTTGCAGTTTGATTTTGATTCCTGCCCTCCATGGCTTTCTGATTTTGGTTTCCATTAGCCGTTGCTGTCATATCATTTTGTTCTGAACAAATTATACATTTGTATAATTTGTACATTAGTATATTAGTAAAGACTTTCAACAGATTCATTCATCAAGATCTGAAGTGTGATTTGTGTTCCTTTAATTTTTGAGCAGCGTATTTTTAATTGATTAATTCAATGAATTATATAGATTATTTGAAAGCCAGAGTGATTCACTACTTTACAAAAAAAACCACACCATCTATCTACAGAAATGAACTTTATTATTCCACTCCTAGTAAACAGACACATAAGTGTGTACACAATACTAAGCCTTAAAAAGGTGAAAGTGGAACAGAAATGGGAACTAGCATGTAAGCAGTCATTCAGTCAGCTGACTGCATATGTAAACTATCAAGGTTTTATAACCATTATCTTAACTTGGTAGCAAATCAGATCACCTGAATGTGTGAGGCAGACAAAAATGAGGCAATAATATCTTGGGTGTGAACTACTGAATACAGGATGAGATATTTTGCCTGGTTAATGTGTAATTTGCTGTTAAATCTCACACATTTTCGTGTTGAAAACAATACATGGCAAGGCTGAATGCAGACGCTTCCAAGAATAGCAAAGCAACATTTCAAACTGGTCTAAGATAGCTGTGTCACCACTATCAATGTGATTCTTTCACACCAAAAAGAAATAGTTTCACAGCATGAATGATAAATGAATTTTACTAAATGTCTACTTTAGTAATAAGAACAGCAATAGCGTAATAAGAACACCTGGCTTCCATCTTTATGCCCAATGGACAGATGTTCTTAACAGCTGAAGGTCTGTAGTACTGTTGATACAAATAACTGGCATGCATACAGACAATGGTACACGTATCCTTCCAGGAGAGACCAAAATACACAGTGGACTGTAATAAAGAGGGAAGGCTGAACAAGCAAACAGTAACTAGTCATTACACATTATCCTGCAACTGAATGAAAGATCAACATGTACATCAGGCAGACTCCTGTTTTAGGGCTTTGTATATCTCATTCATGTAACCAACTATCCTTGTGCAACCTCAAACATTTACCATTATAACCCAAATGAATCTGACACACCCTGTAAGCCGTTAATCTCAGTTCTGTCAAGCGGTTTCCCTTCTCTCTGTGCTGCACTGTGCTCCACTGACACACAAATGCTCACATTGAAATGCAGAAGTCTATCAAACAGCACAGTGACACTGTAAACAAATAGATGTGGAAAGCTGTCTTAAAACACACTAAAACCTGGCATAAATGGACATTACATCTATTTCACACCTTAAGAGACATGCCCTAATTTTCTCTTTCAGTTAGAAAGTGAGCTACGCCCTCAGGCAGGACTGGGTAAAAATGTGCTTGTATTTATGTCAAATCTTGAAAGTAGATTGATGCCTGAGAGAAAATGAGTTCATAGATTAAACCTTAAACTGTAACATGTGAGTGGCATATGCAAATCATTTGATTAAGTGAAGCTAAAACAGATAGCTAGCCAGTTTTAGCTGAGTGTATGCTTTATTAAGACATTAAAGACTGGGCCAGCAGGTGAGAGCTCAGCTTACCTTTCACCTGAGCAGCAGGAGACAAAGCATCCAGAACCCTTTGTTGGAGCAGCCTGTCTCACCTGCAGAGGAACGAAAGCCAGAGTAAAGTTTCACCTTGGCGCATACAGAGCAAACAGACAAAGTGTCTCACTCCTAGTGTCTCTCCTTCCCATGCTCCTCCTGGTCACACCACTGTGCTAAGGTGGGAGGAGCCTCGCCCCATCCACTCAGAGTCCTAAGAGAACCACTAACGTCTCTCTGGGCCAAGTGCACAGTCTGTTTGCCACATATAGATATGTACTGTACTAGTTACAGCGAGACATAAGCTAATGTAGATTTGAGGCAAAAGTACTACTTGAGCAGTTGACCATCGATCCAATCCAATAAAGGGTCAGTAAAGTAACAGTATCACTGATAGTACTTACAGTACTTTTTCCTGGATAAAAACAGGGTTCAGCTCAGTGTGTTTTTACCAAGTCAACAGAAACAGCACCAGTTATACCCAACTAGAGGCACTAACACACACATTCACAAAGAACTACTACCATTACACTAGATAAACACACACCCTTGTAGGACGTGAGACCAAGAGGCCTAGAGGAATCTCACTCAGAATAATGTGCAAACCCACTTTGCATTCTAATTTAAATTTTAACACTCATTCTGACTGGTTGTCCTCCACATATATGTTACAGCTAAAATGCTGATTTCAAGACTCCATTCCAGACTAAAATACCTCTTAATCCCACCAGTGCAAAGAACACCGTGTTCTCAAAACAGCTGGGATGTGTGATTCAAAAACCAAAACAAAAACACACACACAATCTCTTACTGCTGCACACACACACACACACACACACACACACTGTACCTCTAAAATACAGCACTGTATAACACATATATTAATACATGCAGAGTAACATCTACAAATGCAATATTTGTAATCACTCAAACACACTCTATTAATTTATTACAAAGTTGATGTAGAACTATTCAATTTATACCTCTATAAATACAAGCATCAATAAATATTTGCAAAGTAGAGCTTTATTTATTTCAACTATATTCTCATATAGATTATAGAGTGTGTGTTTGTGCTTCTGGTAGCCTTGCCCATAAGTCAATGTGTTTTTGGTTAGATGCCTGAAATAAGGACTGTGGTTAGTGCAAGGCCAATACTTTTTCCTGTTATGTTACGACATAAAATACACCAGTAAATACCCCACTCATGATTTTTAATGCTTATGCATGTCTTAAAAAAGGCGGTTGTTAACAAGTGGCTAAATGAGACTAGAGAGGCTGTTTTAGATATTTCATGCCACCCTACCAAAGACAGAGACTTGTCTACTCACTAGCCTGCCTTAACAGCCTGGTTATGTTTAAACTTGTGCACCTGCAATTTATTCTAACTTACACAGCCATGATCACTAGCTGGATCAGGTCATGCTAAGAGGAAAAGAGTTTGAGAAGGAGCTAAGCATGCCAAATCAAATTACAAGTAGGCTGTGGTGGTGATGCTGAAGGCATGGGACCGTGGTGTAGTTTGTTTATAGCCTAACAATAACCTTTTACATTGACGATTCTATTTAGGTTTCAAAAATCATAAAAGTGGTGTTCGCTTATCTTACTGAACAAAATTTGTAAGTGTCATAAACTGTTGTTTGTCACAGAGCTTATTTTCTGCAATCATCCAGAAGCCTATGGAAAAAGCCTATTGGCTTTTTGTCCAGGGAACCAGGGCGATGATAACTTCATGGCAGGTCTACAAAAATACGGCATCCCTACTTCACAGGCAGAAAACCTTCACCAACTTAAAAAAATAAATAAATCAGAAATTCCCATTCCACCTCCCTGACTTTACCAGGGTTTTTAATAACTATATAAAACCTGAATAAAATTTATTTTAGCAGTTCAAAAGGGAGAGCTTGGCATGGATCTCGGTGGATAACACAGTTAATGATCTAAATCTAACAGCAAGCCCACAAGTGTAAAATGGGTTAGGCAACAGGGATGGAATCTGTGCCTTTAAATCCTACCACTGAGCAAAGGAGGACGCTATAACACTTGCCTGCATTTAACCTAAATAAGAAGTGAACTGAGAGAGAATCTCCAAACTGATGGTGCTTGAGGGACTGATAGAAAAAGGGGAAGTAGAGTCGAGGACATGGGGCTAAACACAGACAGAAAACAGAGACAAATAGAAAGACATGAAGAAGAGAATACTTTAGGACTTTCTCAGAGGGTACCTGCATACTCAAAATAACAAAATTGCTGTTTTTGTTCTACAATAATCATGAATTTGTATGCCATGGAACAAGAACAATAAAATGTACCAAGTGTGCAAACTAGAAGTGAAGTAAGACACTGTGACCCAAATTGAGGCATGGTTTGGATGGAAGGACTCCCAGCTGTACTACATTTACTCGAAACTTAAACCAGAGATTTAAGTGTCTGCTCTCAGGACAATTTCAGAGCAATTAAATGAACTGGATGCCAAGTAGAAATGGCAATGACATTGTGAGATTAGAACAGGTTAAAAAAAATGCTGAGCACTACTGGCTCCAGAAAGCTCACGTTCATTCCTCTCACATATTGTTGAGACTTAGAGTGTTGCCAAAGTGTTAACATCAAGTACATGGGTTAAATAAAACTTAGCAAGGGAACAACTAGCTGCACTAACCCTACAAAGTGAAAATGGTATGGCTATGAATGGGTGAAACACTGCAACATAAAGTACATACTATATGAACAGCGCACTGCATGCTTCTCTCCAAGCACACAACTAAGCAACATTTACATCAAAGCACTGAGCTCAGCAACTTTTGCAGCACTGAGCCACATCTGACTCACGGGAGATGTCCGTGCCCACTGATTTATAGTTGTGTCTCTGCCTCAATTAAGGGAAACAATAAAAAGTGTGTGAATATATGCATGCATGCTCCAACTGAGACTATAATTGTTATATATTATCTAATTGTTAAATATTATTCATGTATCTAAAATATTTCAGAAACTCCAAGCGTGTCTGTTCGACAAAGTTCTTGTGCATCCACGTCTGTCCATCTACCATGTTTGGAAATCTGCACATTAACTTCTTGGGCAATTAATAATGCTTTTCATTTACATACAAAGTACTGTTTTTGTGAAATAACCTTGTGTGTGCTAACACACCATGTGTTTTCCCTGTTGTCATCTGTGTGATATATATTTGCCACACCCCACAAAAAACCAATCAAAACAAAACAAAACTGGAAACACATGTGCAAAGGCCTTGACTTTTTTTACATATCAAAAAGTCTTCAAAAGTCAAGCATCTGGTCAGCAGCCACCTCCACTTCTTTCCATCTATGAACACCCAATTATTTTAATTTCTTGCAAGGCTGAAGCAGGTCACAAGGGCTTTGGAGTGATGACTGCCAGCTGTCAATGTCTGTTTTGGGAGTCAGTCCTTATTTATTTGATTATTAGACTAAATCCGTCATCTGCTCCTGGAGACTCTAATCCAACTGAATAACCAAAGCTAATATTTACAAGTGCCTTGAGGTATACAGGGAGTGTTTATCAAGGGCACACAGACCACAAACTTAATAATTCTCTCTGCAAAAAGTTAGAAAAATCAGAAGCCTGAGACACAAGGACACAAAATGAGCACTCACTGTCATAATGACAGCAGATTATACATTACAGGCACTTAGCATTAAGTGCACCTGAATGCCTTACAGACTAATTATTGCTCATCACATGCCTTCCTACCTTGGGACCCTGTTGTCTGTGACATTAGGTTTAACTGTAGGTTGGCACAGGAAAACTGGTAACAATTGTTTTATGGGGTCCAGTAAAATGGGACCCACACTCCAGCACGTGTGTTTACAATAAGACAAAGTCCCAATACTTGGTCAAGCTCTAATGACGCTGCTCTTAAAAATCATGATGGCACAGAACCAGCAAAAACAAATTATGATAGATGCATATGAAGCTCAAATTAAAGACAAAATGTATTTTACATTTAAGAGAATGTGTTTGTCTTGTGTAGCCTAAAGAACTTCACTCAGTACATATGAAAGGTGACAGTATTGGTATCGGTTTTGCCTGACCCTTTTTTTTTTGCTCCGACAATGCCCAATAATAAAAGCAAACATCACTGCAAATATAAGACCCATTTACATTAGTCTTTTATCCACATAAAGCCCAAAATTCTACACAATTACCAAAAACATCAACCGCAAGTGCGGTTTATCTTCATATGTGAAGTGTGGCTGTAGGCGGCCAGGCTTTTAATTTGCTCATTAAATGTTACAGACCTGAAGCACAATGGCAAAGCAGCCTTATCACACTCATAGTCTGCAAGGAGAGGGAAGACAGGGTGTTTTAATACCCCTTTCATACAGGAGGCATAGGTGCAGTATGATGTGGCTCTACTAAATGTTACATTAGTATGAAATACATTGCAGCTTGCTACATTCAACTGCTCTCTCACACCCTCCCACTCATATTCTCCCTTTCCTGGCATCATTATCATCAACTTCGACATAAACAAATTAGGTTTCCATTTCTAAGAGAGAGAGACGTCTGCTCACCAAATCTCTGATAGCGTCTGACCTGCGATAAACCCAGGATGGGAAAAGCTGTGGGCCCAATCAGACTGACCACCAATCCCCTTTCACTGTGTCGACCTGACAGGAGTCAATAAGGTGTCTTTGGTCCATTTCACTTGCTACTGCTTGACAATTTACATGTGGAGAGAGCAGGTATATACAAACATGTGGCTAACCTAAATAAAGGGTATTCTTTATATTTGAATGTCTGCTTCATACCCGTTAGTGAAAAAACAGCAGACACCATCACTTATCATGTCCCTAGTTTACATAAATGTTAGTGGAGGAGCCACTAAAACATAACCTGTTGTGTTGGCTGTGCTGTGAAATGATCACATGACTGAAGGACAACGGTGTTTAATCATTAAAAGAAGCTTAAATGTCAAAAGCACCAGCAAAACCAAACAGTGGTGCATCAGCAAAAGCATCATAGCCTGGCATTAAAGAAATTCTCTTACTTTAAAAAAATAAATAAAAATTATACATATACTTGTTTGCCGAGTTAGAAGAGAATATTAATTCCATGTATGTGCATTGAGCAAAAATGTCAATGTGTTTAAATACAGAAAAGTGGAAGCACGAGGGATGTTAAGAAGTAAGGAGACACTAAGGGAGAAAGAGTGGAAAAATAAATGGCAACATCTCTTTCATAATAAAACACTCTGTCAAAAGTATGTCAGTCACCTACAACAACAACAACCATGCTGTGACCTCAACACAGATGTTGCAGCTTATCCCATAAAACAAAACAAAAAAACTGATTATTGGCATTTGACACTGGGTGTGAACATTGACGGTCATTTTCAAAAACTGGATAATGTGCCCATGCAAGGCCTGCCACTCAGAAACAGCATGAAATGTGGATCATGACAAGAACATACAGTATGTGCCACTGCTTCATGCTTAGAAAATGTACAAAAATGTTCACTGCACAGGAATATATCAAAACAGAGCATAACATTATAAATGAGCACAACAGACAGGAAGCAACAGCCCCAAGCCTGACCACTCACGGTTATTCTCCAAGAACACAATTACAAATATATACACAATTCTCTCTGTTGGGTACCAAAAATTTCCACAAAGTAAAAACACTCGGTCCTGTGCAAAGTACACAGCAGGTAAAAAGAAGGCAGCAGCGCCATATGTTAAACATGAGAAGGGCGAAAGAGGGATATTGACTGCAGAGGCACTAGCTGGTAAGCAAGAAATGTAAAACAGGTTGCGACAGGAAATTTAGCAAAACAAAACATTTTGTGTATGTATGCATCACAAAGAAAACCTTTAGCATTTTCAAATGCTGTCAAATAACAAAAAGATTATCATCAGAATATTTCTTGCAATAAATACACTAGCACAGGTTGTAACTAGTGACCCCAGATGAAGTCAGCGTACAAGTAGGCGACTACTGTAGATAGACCCACGCAGCAAAACTACACCAGGGATGCACTGTCACTCCAAAAGTATGATATGATGCAATGTTGTAGGTTTTTGGTAGAGAAAACAGTACATAGAAACCTGAAGTGAAAAAGATTATTAGTTGGAGTATTTTAAAACATGCCGTGCAAGTAACACTATTAGCACTCTGCAATCTGCATGGAAATCGCAAAATAGGAAACCCCAATTTCTATTTATATGGTAAAATTCTGCATCTGAGTCATAAATATAGATTCAGACTTCTTAAAAAAGCAACAGCCTGTCTTTGTCTCACTGTTGTGATGCAAAAAAGGCCGTTACCCAAGACTAGTGTGGTATCCACACAAAAGACTACTGGTCTACAGACATTAGTGTGTTATCATGAAAACAGACAGGCTGCATTCAGACAGACCATTTTTCCTACATTAAAGCAGTGCAGGGGGCCGTGTTGGCGGAGGTGTGTTGTTTCATCTATCAGTGAGACAGTAAATTCAATCCAGCAAGTCTAGTCAGACAAACAGATTTATGAGTTTAAAGCTTATATTCTACACCAAAAGGCAGCCTTGCCCTCGCTCCTCTGAGCAGATATAAGTCTCTTTGGACATTCCCAAACAAAAGAAATTTGGATTTACTCTATAAGTCACTTGTGTACTGTCTGTTTCCTAATTAAAAGATGCAGCTAAATAATAACTTTGAAAACATCAGCACTGTTTTACTGCTTTCAAACTGATGAATTTCCATGAGAAACTTATAGCTGTAAAGTAACTAGGAGCAAACAATTCTGCAAGACCCAGGAAGGGGAAGGGAATCTTGGCACAATAGAGGCTACTAAAAGTTCATCTGTCTCTGGGGGCAAAAAGACAGATTCAGTATGGAGCAGTATTAGCCTAGATTCTAATACCCACCTTTAGATGTAGGGTTCACCTCAAAAGGCACTGAGCTACATCTCAAACCCTGGAGTAGGACACCTCCATTGTTAAGAGCAGCCAGTTTCAAACTATGTTTATAGAGCTCAGCAACTTTTGGACAATTCCCAGGGAGAATTTTCACACTACTCAAATACTGACATTCAAGTGTGGCCAAAATTTTTGTTTTGTAAAGACAGCTTTTTAATAGTGTGAAGTGGCACTATGTTTTTGATAATACAGCATGCCTCGAGACTGCTTTAGCACATTCTTCCCACCTTGTACTGTCACCTTGTCTACTCATCTCTAGTAGTGACAAGGCGGTAATACTGTATTATGGTCACATTAATGCAGTATCTTATGACAAAAATCTAATCAAAAAGCGTTTCCAATGTCTATCCGGCACTTGGGCTAAACAAACCTGGAAAAAGTAAACAGTAAGCAGTGCAAGAAAGCCTTATTGGGCGGAGCTATAAGGATGTGACATCACATGAAAACAATAAATTGGCAGACATCCAATATCAAGACTCAGATTAGGAATTGGACCAAAAACATTTTCTGAGATGAGCCTCTTTATATCTATAGCAAAACATGGTGAATATGAGATGACTGGAAAACTGCTCCTCCAACAATTGAATAAACAAATCAAATCCTTGTACAACAGCCCTAGCGCCATAGTTTTTCAATAACAAAACAGGCCAACTAACGATGAACATCATGTGTAGACACTATCATGTGTACACAATAGGGATGTCCCAATATTCCTTTTCTCTTTTCCCTCTTAATTTTAAAACTGCACTGAGCACGAAACACTTTGGAGGTGATGATGTGCAACAAAAGGTCCCCAGCTGGACTCAGCATAGGGGACCTGTGAATTACACAGCCAGCGTCTCAAACCCCTTGGAGACCAGGACCCCTCTGGGTGGCTTCCTCTGTAGAGTCAGATCTGTAGTATGTGGTTGGACATGGTATTTTCTGAGCATTCCTCACACCACAGCATGTAACTTGGGACATCTGTTGCTGTGTCTCCATGCTAGAAAAAGTGGTGATTTAAAGAGAATTAAAAAAAAAAAATAAAAACAAACTGCACTAACCACCCACAGAAAGCAGCTCAAACAGCTCCTCAGACTCTCTCAACGCTCTAGTCTCTTTCATTCACTACTGCTCCCTGTCAGGGCTCCAGACTGCGAGTGATCAGGCGCATTTTGACTGACTTTTTTCAAAGGACACACTGGTATGACTGCAAAATGAACAGGTTATGCATGAACAATTGCTCTCACTGTAGAAATGGTGGACAGACAATCTCCACAATACTGTCATCACAACGGTTGTGTGGAGCTCTGTCACTCACCTGATTCAAGAAGCAGAGACTTCTAATTTCTCAAATGTGTCAATCCACACTGACTCCCAGACACATGTCATCCTTGGACCCCTTTTTTATGCTTCGAGGTTATTTTTTTCTTTGGCACATTTAAAGTGTAACCACCACAGTCAGCTGATAAAATCAGTTAGGTCACCTGTTAGCTTGTTTATGTGATGGAAACATTTTACTTGAATCTCTTCTGATGGATCAGGCTCCCAGTGTCACTGCAGATTTCCCCTCATCCTTTGTAGCAAGATGAGGAAATGCATAAAATGAATAAATCCATACATAGAGACACTGCTGATTTCTTGCTGATGAGCCTACATGAATATTATTTTTGTCCAGTACAGTTCTGCTGCCAGTCATGAAGTCCAACACAGACATCAAAGATCAGAAATTCTTCAGAAGAAGAAAAATGGGCTACAAATAGGCTAAATCACAGCAAAGCATTTACACAAAGCCTAATCATCGTCATCAGTGTCATTATCATCATGTTGACTGCTAGACTATAAACCGCTAAAGTGACTAAATAAAAAGAGGTGCAAACTTGTTCCAGAAGTGAGTTTCCCATTTATTGTGTTCCATAAGTCTCCCGCTCTCTGGATTTCATTGCAAATGTAGGCTATGCCCATTGGATGGTAAAGGTATTTAAAATTATTTATGAAAAATACTGATTCTTCTGCATTACGTTGCAAAACAGAGGTTGTGCCACTATCTGAGAGACTTGGTGGCACCAGTGCCACCGGTATGAAATGTCAGTCTAGAGACTGTGTTTGTCATTCACAGCAGAGCAAAGCCACAGTTCTAGTTGATAGGCTTAGGGACCAACTCCATTAAATATCCCTGCCTGATTAGTACAAGGCAGACTGTCACATGGCATGGCCAGATCTGCACAGAGGGGGAAAAAAAAACACCCATCATTATGAAAGCAATGTCTGAAAAACATGTCATGGATTAAGACCCATTCTAATGAAGAGCATTAAGACTTATGGTATTTAAGCAACACAGGCTTCATCAAAACCAGAAACTGGAATAGTATTGGTTCTTACTGATCTCAGACCTTTTTCCAGTGGTGTGCAATATTAATGACCTTCAAATGCCTGATATGTTAGCATCCCTGCTACTGAAACCACCACTTGCAGTCTGATATTTTGTAGGAACTCACTATCAGATCAGTTTTTGTAGAATGTGGGTCTGACAGAGAGCACTAATAGTGGATATTAGTTCTTTATTGCAGGGGTTTTCAACTGATTGTGAGCCAGGGACCACCAATGTGACTACGAGGCAGCCTGAGGACTACTATTGTGTGGTAGGTAGACTGGATGAGCGCTAGTTTAACTTGTACCTATTTTTTATATATCTACATTTTCATTATTCACAAACTATAACTGAAACATGGCAATGTGTTTAAAAAAAAAAAAAAACAGTGACTCCCCTAGGGAAATAACATGGTCACCATCCACCTGCATTGCCTTCACAGACCCCTGCTTTATTGCTCTGTATAGCCTAATCTGAAAGACAAAAATAAGTGCAGACAGGCTGCAGAAAGGCTGAAGCAACAAAGCAAATAAGAACTTTCCGAAGCTTTAGCAAAAAGAGAAAGTGGGGAACAAGGTTGCCTTTTCTCATGCTGCTGCAGTTTCCCAAATATCACCTGACATTTCACTTCCAACACTCTGGTGATCATTTCCTCCTGCCTTCTCTCGAGTTTATTATTTCCACAGTATTTTGAGCAACACATTCCAGTAACCCTTTTAAACTATTAACTAAAGTGCACTCCTGTGTTACTCTCATCTCTAATAAACCTCAACTCCACAAAATGCCATGCGATTAAAGATGATGAGCTCTTCCATCTTTGTCTGCACTGGGTATGGACAGAGATGAATGAGGCAAAATGGCACTTTAAATTCACCACATTTAATCACAATGTCCTCATGATTAAATATCACAAATATAGCCCAACACATACTGAATTCTGGATAAATGTTTTTATAAAATCTCTTGAATAAGCTTTTAAATAAAGATATGATATCTGCAGTTGAAAACTAAACTTTGTGGATAGACAGGCTATGCAATAGAGACTGCAGCTGTACTGGGACCTCTTGTTCTTGTTGGTACACAAATGACATCATACTGAAAACTGACATTTACCAGCCTGATGGCTCTCCTTTCGAGTCATTACAATTCTACACTGTATTTTGTCCTCACGTTACAAACGGCATGTAACACGTCGAGCACTGCGATATAACGACCGTGTACTGAGTGTCATGACTGCCTTGAGTCATGGAGGCTGTTTGTTCAGTACCACCCGGCGCTACGGCTGCTCTGCTACAGGCGCTGTTAAATGGGTTAAGTTTTCGTTAGCAGTTTTTGATTGCTCCAATTTATAAGTCCAGTTCGCCGCTACGCTTCAAGTGTAACGGCGAACCCGACTGAAGGTAAACCGAAAGAACACGGGGGAACAGGGACTTGCCCCTGCCGGTCGGCCACCCTAGACATCGGTTCATGGTTGCCATGCAAACAAGTGACAGCCAGGCTGCAGCAGCATGGGGTATGGTCTGCTCTGCTAACGTGGAGATGAGGGTTTACCACATGTAGCCAGCTAGTAACGTTAGCCACAGCCCAGCCACACGGCAAACCGAACAGTCACAGATAACGTTACTACCACATTCCTCTAAATACTGCGTCGTTAACACGCCCAAAACTATCGTCAGGATCATGGGAGCAGGCGAATCCTCGTCACTGTACTAGTCAGTGCAATCAGAGTTCCGTTAGCTAGCCTAAGTTAGCAGACATCGTAACATGCGTTAGTTAAACAAATACAAGTAAAGGTCGCTATAAATAGCAACTTATCCTTCTCGCCGTGTTGATGCGGTGTAGTAAGAAAGCAGTTTGATAAATGTAAACTCACTGTGCATCGACCAGGACAGCGTTCATATAGTTGTTTCCGAGCTTCCTTCCCCGTCCAGCGACATATCACGGGGACAGTGTGAGACAACTAGACTTCAGGGAACTGCAGGAGGGCTGTGGCTGACGGTTGGGGTCGGCTGGACAAGTTGCTCAGTTCCAACATGGAGAGCGTAGAGTGGACTGCGCCTCTTGCTGCGCTTCAGCTAAGCTGCTGCCCCACTGGGAGCTTTGGCGACACCTGTGGCGGCAGCGGTGTACAACAGCATCGGTCATAGGTTTTCATTCTCACATGATAAGGCTTTAAACCCAGGTGTTTACAAAGATATGCGAGCATTTGCACTTTGTAAACAAAATTATTTAAAAGTTATCCCCTCAAAATGGAAAAGTAAAACTTCAAGAAAGTATTGGACTACATGAAATTTATTTATTTATTTTACTTAAACACATGGATAGATTACTAAATGGGGCTATTAGACAAAGATATGGACCCAAGGCTGTAGGGGGCCCCTGGGCCAGAGCCTCTTGAAGTGACTATTAGCATTTCTTGTTGGAAAGTCGTGTTTATCACTTGAAAAAGACACAAAGACACACAAAATGACAACAAATAGATGCAGAGACACAAAATGACCACTCAGTCTCAAAACACCTACAAAGAGGCACAAAAATACTACAAAGATATGCATTATAAATAAACGCAAAATTATTGCAAAATGTGCATCACAACCACAGTCACAAAAATAGTGCAAAGACACATATTGGTTACAAAAACCACAAAGACCCAAAACAATTAATAAGAGACTTGTTGTCATTTTGGGCCTCTTTAAGAGTGAGGCGCTTGATCTACTGTAGCAAGGTGAGGGTCTGTGTCCAGGGGCCCAAGCCTCATAATCCATCCATGCTTAAATGTAGCACTTCCATAATGTAGAAATATCTCATTACTAATAAAACTTGTGTATTATCAGCAAAATGCAGACACGCAAAACACCAAATGTAAGTAAGTACTCAGCAGCCAGCACAATAACTCCTGTTAGTGTTACATAATTACTCTTTAATTAATATCATGTAAGTGGTATTTTACTGCTGTAGCTGATTGAGGTGGCACTAATTTTAAACATTTTATGTCCTGTTGGTTAGTGTAATCAGTAACAATGCAACTCATTTCAAGAATAGTACTAATAATCATACAGTAACTGCGCCTCTGGTATTTTATTGTTTTGACTCTATTAGCAATTCAATATTTGTCCATATCTGTTTGCTCAACATTTCTGTGCCATTGTGTCTTTATGGTGTCATAGATTTACTGCCCTAAACATACTTTTCAAATAATGTTCAGAGCTGCTAAAAGCATGCTAATATTGCACCACAGGCAAGATAAATCAACAACATGAACAGTACACTCCTTGTAGTGATAAGCCTGGAAGGTCAAAGCAAGTTCTCTGGCTGTGTCACTGAGTTGTTCCAATTAATAGGGCCCTTATTTTTTAATATTCTTAACATTTTCAGAGGCAGTTATCACTGCCTCTATCCGTAGCTGAAATATCCCAGTGTGATCTGTTATCATGGATTTACTGGCACATACATATTTGAGCTCATCATCAAATTCGGATCACCCAGTTATCGTTTGTCCTATTTTAATTTTGTATGTGCAGGTTGGTTTGTTGTCATAATGGCTCTAGCTGTCTGTGTGCTTTTATTGCAACATAGGAAGCTAGAGGTATTCCAGATCTATTTTTAGATTCAACTTGTGGATCTGAGAGATGTGGATGAGGAGAAGGAGGAGTTGAGGGGGTAGATGAAGACATGGAGAAAAGGCGGGGGTGTACTGTATAAGATGTGAGATATATCAGTCTTATTGAAGCCAGCAGGCTGAAAAAAACAAGCTGAGTGTCCTGTACTGTGTAAAAATAAAAACACCTCCATGTTGTAAAAAATCCCCCCGAGCGCAGGCCTGATCTGAGCTATAAAATTAGAACTTCTTGAAGTCTCTCTGTAAAAAGCCTTTTCCTCTTGAAGTGGGAAAGAGAAATCGTATTATTTATTTATCCTTCAAGGGTGCACTTAGCTACCTGCAACCTCAAAGTTGCTGTGAATAATGCACAGGGGTGCTAGCTCGGTCTTCCTCTGCAGCATATTCAGTTGTGTTGCTCTTTTTCATCTTTCCACTAAAACAATTCAGAGACAGTTTGCATCATGAATGTATCAGCACTGCAGTGTCCAATTTAGCTGCCAAACAGACTGTCCAAGTTAGGTTTGTAATGATATTAGCTTGTAAAATGTTAAAAATGCAAAGAAATGGCATACTGTGAGTGACATCAGCTTCTTGAGAAAAAATAGTAAAATGCTTTAGTTATATTGACGCTGCTGGACTCTAGCAAAGCATAGGCTGATGACACATTCACTCACAAACAGACTCAAACCACACATGACACGGCCAAAGACAAATCTGGGGTAAGAATATAGTAACATCTTTAATCAAATTTTTTTGACAGAATGAAGGGTACATTTTGCTCCTTTTACATTTTTTGCATTGTACCAGCAAGCATCTAATATGGCATTTCACTAACATACTAAAATGTCATGACTACTAAAACACAAGTGTTACCTGTTGTTTTAAGTACATTATGATGCAAAAAAATAAAACAATTCCTTAAAAATATATACAGGTTAATTACACATTAATTATCTTTATAGACAAATGTACCTACCTCCTGGAAAATTCTGCCCCTTAGAAGGTGAAAATAAGCAGTGTGTATATTCTAACATCATATCTGCCAGTGAAATGTTGTGTTTTCATTGTCCTTCATTCATTCATTGTGTTCCTGAGCTTTTATTTAACGTAACCCGTCTCCAAAATTTAAAACAAAATCACTATAAGACTCTGACAATCAAATGTGGGGTGGATAGCAAAATGTTCATAGAAACACAAATGCATCCAGTGCATTATTCACTACAGTGCATAAGAACACAAAAGACTACAACAAACAACAAACCTCCCCCATTAACAAGCATTGCACAGCTCAAATTGCCTTGGTGCAAAAAGTTTTAACTGGACAATCTGTCAGTAAAACTATACATGTTTATGATATATAAACAGTCCTTGTTTGTCTTTTACAGTAAGCATTAAAATCAGTAGAGTGTCTCCTATTGGTAGTAAAGCACACAGGTTTTGAAAACCACATAGTATTTACATATTTTGTACAAAAATTCCAAAGGTCCAGTTAAGGTAATTAAATTAGTCAAAACTGGCTATAATAATATCAGTACAGCATCCAGTGACCTGAGCTAAGAATGTAATCATCCATATCACCATGTAATCCAAATATTTGGTCACAAATAAATACCAGAAGAAGAAGCTATAAGAGATACAGGATGTTATAAGAGCATGAAAGGTAGAAAAAATAAATAGAGGACAATCTGCTAAAACTTTCCTATGCATTATTGTAGCCATGTTTTCTTTGGGGTTCTACGTTCTCATAAATAGAGAATGCAGCAGCGTTTTGGTAGATTAGATCCACATTGTTTCCAGTTCTTGACCTGATGATGTCCATGGCACACTGGTTTAAGAACACATACTGGTCCTGCAGGGACACCAGATACAAAAATTCACTGGGCTGCAGCATCGTGTCAAACACGTACAGTACATTAAGACATTTGTGACAACAACCACAGTGAACGTGAACATCTTACCTCTGTCTGCACCATAAGGGGCCGGTGCATGCGCAGATCATGGACGATGCCGAACACATCCACAATATTTTCCCTTTCAATCTGGAAGATCAGACGGTCAATGGCTATGAAGGTACCTGTGCGTCCAACACCAGCACTGAGTGTAGGCAATGTAGACACAAAGACAAGACAGAGAGCGACAAAATGTCAGATGATATGTATTTTTTAATTTATGAAATAATTGCATAGAATGAAGGCAGAAGTGTGCATGTTCTGTCGGACCTGCAGTGGACCACAGTAGGAGAGTTTCTGGAGTATTGGTCCATGTGCTCTCTGACCAAATGTCTGAAGCTGATGAGGAGCTCAGTGGTTTGTGGTACCCCGTGATCTGGCCAGGCTGTGAAGTGGAAGTGTCGCACTGTGCGGGTCTCAGCTGTTTTCACCTGGTGGACCAACAACACACAAAGTAGCTCTTAAGTAAGCACTGATGGGGAATGACTTTTATCGCTGTACAGTGTTGATTTTTACCCTCGCAAAATGGTTTTTCCCTTGGCATATGTAATATCTTACATTTTTAATGTTAAAGTCCCTGATGGTCCAGTCTTCAAGTGGGATTTCAGAGATTGTTGTCACTGTGATGTTTTCAAAGTACTTGGTGCCAGAACCCCAGTACTGCTCACATTTTATCTGGAGAGAGAACACAATCACCGATTTGGCTCTGTATTCACAACATCGCAGTGATCTTTAATCAAGCTATTATACATTACATTCGAAGGCACTGGAATTTAGATAGAAACTTCTTGGAAAAAAATGGGAGCACAGTACTTTTGGACTAGTTTATAGCTGACTAACACATGAACAATAGGCTGTCTGAATAAGGATGGACCACAAAGATCGCAAAAGTGTCGGGTCCGTTCAGACCATAAATCTCATAATGAGAAGACAGTTACAGTGGTTTACGTGTAGTGTAATGCAGCTTGTGTCAATCACCTTAACAGCTACACTTTTTAGTGATCAGCTCATACATCTTGCTTATTCTATGAATCCCTGCTCATAGAAATTAATCACCTTACATCAGTTATGTAGGTCATGTAATGCATGAACGCTGCATGTCTTTAATTCAAAGCAGGTACAGCCAAAGCAGCAAGGAATAACAAATGATGATGATAGTGCACAGTTGTTTGAAGATGGAGGATGCATTAATGGAATAAGATTACATTTAGGATGAGATATTCAGTGTTAAGATTCAGCAGTATTCTGGCCAACACTTGGAAAGCTATAAGGTGTGTGTTCATGTACTGTACATATACATGCATACTCACTCGTCCCTGTTCATGACAGCGCGTCAGCATGACCATGGTCTGAACGTTCTTCTCCCAGATCATCCTCCAGAATTCGTCGACTGTGGCGGGCAGAGGACCCTGAGCTGCAATAAACTCCTTCCTGGAGTTGTGACCCTGCCAAATAAAACACAACACAAACATCTTGTTGACTTTTTTCCAAAGTGTTCCAAACACCAGTGTGGGTGAAGATGGAGTAGTTTATGGTTTATGGCTTTAAGCAAAAAAACAAGCAGCTACGTTCACCAGGATGATTTAACGATACTGAAGCAATGACAGAGTCAGAGAGTGTCAGAACACACCGGCATGTAGTTAGCATTGATGTAGTCATCATATGGACTTCCATGGATAACAGAGAGTTTCACTCTAGAAGAGTCGTCTAGGAGGTGAGAAAAGAGAGTGAATGAAGACAGTTAAATGAAAATGTACAACATATTGTAAGAGAATGAAAGTGTGTTATTGGATTGATAGACTGATGGATCATCTTGATGTAATGTCCAAGCAAAACTGAGATAATGGTAGCTGACACATTATGATAAAGATTAAGGAGTGTTACTGATGAAAGTAGCAGAGGTGGATTTCTTAAGGTGACTCACAGGGAAGCACGTTGTTGTAGCGGTTCTTGGGCTTGTTCTCCAAATTCAGACCATTTGTTTTCGACTGACTTGTACCAACAGGCTTTAGCTCCTTTACACAAAAGAAAAATACTGTAACTGATGATTGTGTGGGTCATTTTACATCCAAAATCTGGTGCATGTGCAGTTCTACACACAGCAGTTTAATATTAGTAAGGATGCACAATCACGGAAAATCTGAAGTTACTAGTTACTGTGATTCCACCACTTGCACAGATAGTTGAGTTTTAAGAAATAATGAATAGCCAATGCATGCACACATGTCATAATGCCAATTATACGATATATCTATCTTGAATAAACAGCATAAACTACTGGACGTTATTTTGATATCATTAACAAATTAAATATCTTTAGCTACACCTGCCTGCTACAGTAGGAATAGGCTGATACATATAACAGGAGTCCCTGACTATGAATGTTATATTTCACCTCAAACTCTTCAGCAAAGCCACAGCTGGAGTCTGATTTCTGCTTCTTGTAATAAGCCTCAAAGTCCTCCACCCTCACAGCCACACTTCTGCTCAGATGGACACCAGAGGTCAAAAAAAGAGAAATGAGTTTTGCTCAGAAAAGCAGTTAAGCCTGTTCCTGTTAAAATGTGTAATATTTCATAGACCTGATAAAGGATTTATACTCACACTTTGGCTCTAGAAAAGGAGAGAGAGAAAAAACAATGCTGACCAACAGTTAAAACTATTATTGTCCATTTACTATTAATCTTAAAATGACAAAGCAAAAACCGTACCTCATGGACTGAAACTGGATGTCTGATGGTTGTTTGTTGGATACCCTGCAGTAGATAAATAGTGAGTTCAGTGTTCAGTCCTACGCAGACTGGCTCAATAGGAATTTGTATCAGTGATAATAATGACAACCTTCTCCAGTAGATAATGAAGCCAATGAGGAAGATGACGAAAATGATAAAAATTCCCATCACCACAGCAACTGCAAGAACAACTGAAATGTGGACGGTGAATATGACAGAAAGACAAAGAAAGAGGCAAGTGAGCATTTCCTCACATTATGGAGCATTTCATAGCAAGACAAGCACTGGTACTGAAGGATGGTACCTGGGTTCAGTGGGAGCGGAACAGCAGGATAAAACTTTGTTATTGAGACCAGTGATGTTTGACCATTCACAAGCTTATTTTGCAGGGACAGTCTGGTGAACAGCACAATGGCATATCTGCAGGTTTAAATAAGTTATATTTAAAATTCTTTACAATAGACATGTCTTACACTTTAACTTATTTTTTTTCTCTGCCACTAAATATTCTAAAACAACTAATGCTGCAATACTTGCCTAATATGCAATATGTCCAAGTATAAATACAGTCTCATTCTAATATGTCAAAAAAGGAAATGATGCCTGGTAACATATCAGCTTGCAAAGCACAAGAAAATGATAACTGAAAACATCCGTAACATAACTTGTCAAAATAAATAAAAAATATATCATTATTTAACACACTGTGACTAAAAATGTATAAGAAATACAAATTCAGGTGCTACATCATTAGTCATTTAAATAACTACTGATAAAACATAATATGTTACACCACTTCATAAGTAATAGTTGGGAGTTCATATGCAAGCCATGTTACATAACGGAGTAATAGCCCATAAAAACAATCATGCTATTAGAATGGGTTTTCTGCAAATGAGAAGTTACTAGTGTACATTATTTGATGCTGGACACATATTTACACATTATGACTGGCGTTCTTACCGGTATCTTCCAGTGGCTTCTAGAGCACCATTATCGTAGTTTTCCAATGTGGATTCATCTCCTACGTCTATAGACAGATAGACGTTTACGCTGCGTTTTAGATTGGTCGCGTTTCGTACTGTTGCCAGGTATACTGGAGTAGCCTTCGCTTTCCACTCTTTATAGGTTTTTCCCAAGTAAACTTTCAAATCAGAAGTGTTATCTGAAAGGATGGGATTTACAGAAAACAGTAAGTGGATTTATTACACATATAAAACAAATCAACAGCAAGGAATACATAGACTAGGCAAAAATAAACTGATCTTCAGCATCCAGTCGTCACAACAGTTTATGATACATGACATAATTACAAGAAAAAAGAGAAACCCACCAAGGATACTGTCTGTCACCAGCACCCCGACATCTGTGATCGGCCCGTTGGTGTTATTCAGCAGGCTGGAGTCTATCTGAAGGGAGAACCTGTTGTAAACCGTGTTAGTCACCTCCACCAGTGACTCATAGTTGGGTGGAATGGGTGGATCTTGAGAAAAAAATGTGGAAGAGAAAGGGTTTGGTTTTTTTACAAGTTCCTATTCAAATTTCACAAAAATATTAGCATATCCTAATGCCTCTCATAGTGGAGAGGCTGTCAACTACAGATCATTCAAGTACAGGTGAATGAAATGCAGTGAGAGCCCGAACTAACTGGGCATCTTTGAGCATTTATCTACAAAAAGTTTCTTTTCAACAACAGACATACAGTATAAAAGTTTGCTGTGCTGTATGTATCTAAACATTTTTAAAACTTGTAAGGAAATATATTTCAACATATTCTTAGCACTGACATTCTACAGATTGATATATATAATTCTGTCAAAACATAAAGTCCTACTTGTGATGCCTGTCCTGCACTGATGAGTCACAGGAGCGCTAGGCTGTCCCCAGCTCTCCGTCGTCACAGACAGCGTGTATTCAGTGTAGTGAACAAGACCGGACACAGTGTGATTGCAACAGCTTTTTTCCGTGTTGTTGATCTTGTCATTGTTTACAGTGATCCGGAAGGCAGAGTATTGGCCACTGGGTTTGGTCCACGACAGGATGATCTGGGCATTTGTTGTGTTTGGACCTTCACATGTTAAGTGTTTCACTGAGCTTGCATCTGCAGCATCGAACAGAATTAAACAATCTTTTTAACCTTAAGCACACTTAAAATAAGCTTGCTCTTAACATTTTTCACTAACGCACAATTGAAAGAAACTTATTTGAAACTATCATATAATTGCATTTGAAATAAACCAAGGTGTGTGATGATCATACTTGTGCAAGAGGAATTTGATGTTGGCGCACTTTGTGTACCATCAAAGGTCTGTGTGGTAACACTAAAGTTATAGGTTGGTTGTTTGAAAAACATTTGAGAGATGCAAATGTTACTCCAGAAAGTAGAAGTTAAAGAGGACAGGGCTTATGCTTGCACACTGCTTGGGTACAGAAATAAAACTCTTACTTGTGGTGACCATGTAAATAAATAAATAAACAAATAAAAAGTAAAGAAATAACAACAAAACTCAAACAACACATTACTAAAGAGTTGAATAAACAAACTAGAAACCAACGGGGGCTCAGGTGTTGGAAGTCTGTTGAGGGCCATTGTGTCATGTAGGGCTTGTACTAACGATGTTTCAATATTAGCGTTGTTTGTCTGCTCACTGTCGTTCTTACAAGTTTGTTCCCGTTTAATTTCTCTCTGAGGTGTTGGAGGACATTTGGCTACCTCACTGTGTGCTATTCTACTGTTGTCACAGGCCTCACCTGAGTCAGCTTCAGAGTATGCTTTAAGCCTTGCAGCCATTACTTGAAGATCTCTTTGATTTTCTAGCCTTTTAAGTTCTTGCTTTTGTGCAGCAATTGCCTCTTCCATTTTCATTTCAACCTCCTTTGCGGCTAACTGTGCAGCACACTCTGCTCTTTTTGCTGTGATGCTTTGCTGGTCCAATGAACAGACTGAGCGATGGCTACGAGCAGTAAGTCTGGAGATTGTTGTCCCAAACACTGACTGGGCGTACTCTCTGTCAAGCACCATATGAAGTCTTGCATTTTCTGCTTTAGCATCAAACTCTTCTAGTCCCACTTCACTCATGCGCACTTTCATTAAGCTCATCAAATCTGCCGTTACTGCTGTGCAGGAGTCAATTTTTCTTCTAATCTCTGTGGAGGGTGCTGATTGAGATCGTATATTTTCATACGCACCTCTCACTTGTACCTCCAGCCCTTCCACCACATCCATCATTTCACCCAAGTCTTGGTCAGAACACTCATCCTTAAGTCTGATACGTGTGGCTCTAATTTGTTCTTTCCAGCTTCCATATAGCCTGAAAAATTTACTCTCCTTCTGAGAAGCCTCTTGTTCCTTCAGCTCCTGCATTTTTCGGGTTAACTTTCTCTCCCGTGAAGATTTCCTGGGTTCAGCTCTTAGTTTGCGTCCTCACTCTGATTGCTCCATCTGTTTCACCTGCCCCGCTTCCCTGATTATCCCCAGCTGTGCCTTGTCTATCTCCTCCCTATTTATACTCCGCTCACCGTGCACTCCCTTGCCAGTTCAATCCTTGTTGCCAGGCCCCCTTGTTGTTTTTGCTCTCCCTGTATTTTGTCATAGCCTTGTTGCTCTATCTTCCCCGTGTCGTTGTGTTAGTCTTTTTTCCTGTCCCGCTGCTGTGTTTAGTTTTTCCTCCCTCTGTTTCGGACCTCTCCTCTGGACCCTGGATTCTCAGCACCACCAGCCACAGCCGTACAGGCCGATGAACAGTCTCTC
>NW_018128018.1:462860-463308 GCF_001952655.1 Monopterus albus | reverse complement strand
CGCAATCTCCCCCCCCCGCCGCTCCACACTTGGCTGCAAACCACTCCAGTGCACGCTGTAGGTCTTGAACTGATGTAGCCAACAGAACTACATCATCCAAAAAGAGAGAGAGGAGATTCTGTGGCCACCAAAACAGACACCCTCTGTTCCCTGGCTGCACCTTGAAATTCTGTCCATAAAAATAATGAACAGAATCGGTGACAAAGGGCAGCCTTGGCGGAGTCTGACATGCACTGGAAACAGGTCTGACTTACTGCTGGCAATGCGAACCAAGCTCCTACTCCGGTCATACAGGGAACGAACAGCCCGTAACAATGAGCCCCGCACCTCATAATCTCAAAGTCCCTCCCACAGGATGCCACAAGGGACACGGTTGAATGCCTTCTCCAGATCCACAAAACACAGCAGACTGGTTGGGCAAACTCCCATGAACCCTCCGACACCCCAG
>NW_018128018.1:458458-462603 GCF_001952655.1 Monopterus albus | reverse complement strand
GACAGCCCCACAACATCCATAGACTTGAGAAACTCGGGGCGGACCTCATCCAAACCCGGAGCCTAGCCAACGAGGAGTTCCTTAACTACCTCGGCAACTTCAGCAAGGGTAATGGACAAGTCCCCTCTCGAGTCCCTGGCCCTGGCTTCCTTTATGGAAGGTGTGTTGGGGGGATTACCTGAGTTTTTGCCATGGTGACTGCCATGGCGACTGCCAGGGCTGTGTCCCGCTTGGCCTGTCGGTACCTGCCAGCTGCTTCAGGAGTCCCATGAGCCAACCGGGCCCGATAGAGCTCCTTCTTCAGCTTGATGGCATCCCTTACTTGCGGTGACCACCACTGTGTTTGGGGATTGCCGCCGCAACAGGCTCCGGAGACTTTACGGCCACAGCTCCCAGCAGCCGCCCCGACAATGGAGGTGAGGAAAATAGTCCATTCGGACTCAATGTCCCCAGTCTCCTTTGGCATCTGTTTGAAGCTCTGTCAGAGGTGGGAGTTGAAGACCTCTCTGACCAGACATTCCCAGCAGACCCTCACTATACGCTTGGGCCTGCCAGGTCTCTCCAGCTTTTTCCCCTGCCATCGAATCCAACTCACCACCAGGTGCTGATCAGTTGACAGCTCAGCCCCTCTCTTCACCTGAGTGTCCAAAAATATGGCCAAAGATCAGAGGAAACGACTACAAAGTCGATCATCGACCTCCGATCTTGTGTGTCCTGGTGCCATGTGCACTGATGGACACCCCTATGTTTGAACATGGTGTTCATTATGGATAAACCATAACTAGCACAGAAATCCATTAACAACTCACCACTCGGGTTCAGATCAGGGAGGCCGTTCCTCCCAATCACGCCCCTCCACGTATCACTGTCATTGCCCATGTGGGTGTTAAAGTCCCCCAGTAGAATGACAGAGTCCCCCATGGGAGCACTATCCAACACGCACCCCAAGGACCCTAAAAAGGCTGGGTACTCTGCACTGCCATTAAGTGCGTAAGCACAAACGACAGTGAGAGGCCATTCCCCAACCCGAAGGCGCAGGGAAATGACCCTCTCATCCACTGGGGTAGACTCCAACACCTGACGACTGAGCTGGGGGGCTATAAGCAAGCCCACATCAGCGTGTCGCCTCTCCCCCAGAATAGAGGAGGGTCCACCCTTTGTCAAGAAGAATGGTTCCAGAACCCAAGCTGTGAGTGGAAGTGAGTCTGACTATATCTAGACAGTATCTCTCAACCTCCTGCACCAGCTCAGCCTCCTTCCCCACCAGTGAGGTGACATTCCAAATCCCAAAAACCAGAGTTGGTGTCCTAGGTTTGAGTCAGCCAGGCACTCAGCCCCGGCCACTGCCCATAACACAATGCACTGGCCCCCTACGGCCTCTCCAGCAAGTGGTGAGCCCACCAAAGAAATTTTTAAATTTGAAAAGGAAAAACCGGAAATAAAGTGAAATAAGGACACACAAATAATGGGAAGGAGTCTTACTGGTGTACGCAAAGGTGCAGTTTTGTTCCCCTTCAGTGCCATCTGCTGCCCTGACAGAGACACAGAAGGTGCAGTTGGTCCCAGGGTTGAGCTCTGAGATCTGCGTGGATTCACTTGTGATGGTTTTGCTTTGGAAGCCACAGCCTGTAGTGTTAACCTGATATGTATATTCGCTCTTGTACTCCAGTGGTTTCAACCAAAACAAATTCACAGTGGTTGTGTTTATGGTTTCAGCTTCCAAACCTGTAATACCATATGGCCCTACAAACAGAGAAAAGAGTGTTACTTTTGAAAGTAGCTACATTATCCACACCATCTTTCACCATATTCTGTCATATAAACTGCACTTCTTGCTGTACAAAGGGTACAGAGAATGATAAAAATGTAAAGCAATAATGGTTAACCAATCAAACTGAACTGTTATTCACTTTGGTTGTTTTGTTTATACAGATTTGAGGTTACTGTTATAAACATCCAGGTGTAGAGACAGTTTTGTTGATAGGATATTTACATACGTGTAAAATAAGAGACTGTCATGGGAGTCGCCTGAGTGCCATCTGCTGTTTCTGTAATGACAGTGAAGCTGTAGTTGCTGCCAGAGAGAAGTCCAGTGACTGTTTTATTGGTTTCTGTGGTGCTGAGCAAAAAACTCGAGCCACCAGTAACCTGCAGCACATAGATGTAGTAAGGTTTGCTCAGGAGCTGTTCCCAAATCAAGGTCACTGCATTTGCGGTGATTCCTGATGATCTCAGCATCTTTACAGAATATGGTTCTGAGAAAATGAGACAGATGAGGTTCAGGAAATACACAGAGCAGATGGAGAAATAGTCCTACTATACATACTACTGCTTGTAAACCTCTACAAAATGTCACTGTGGAGCCTGTCACTGACACTATATTGCAAAAATATAAATAAATAATTAACAAAGAAATAACAAAACTCAAACAACACATTACTAAAGAGTTGAATAAACAAACTAGAAACCCCCACTAAAAACTGTATATAAACAAATTTAGAAAAACATCCTATAAGAAAAACAAGACACTCCACCATAACAGCCCTGATGTGTGTTAATCCCACTCACTGGTATAGTTGTGAGCTGTCACTGCCGTGCTCTTATAGTCCATCACGCCTACAGTAACAACAGAGATGTTGTAGGGGCTTCCAGGCTCAAGATTGTCCAACAGGAACCAGTTGTTTGTAGTCAGATAGGAGCCCTTAATGCCGGACACACTGAAGTTGTAACTATTGTTGTCCATGCCGTCTGGAAATGTCCAGGTAAAGTTGATGGACTCCACAGTCTGAGACACCACTGTGATGGGGCCAGGAGGGTTGGGAACTGAAGAGGAGAAGGAAAACTGTTTCAGTAGAGCTCGATTCCAACACTACAGCATCTTTAAAATAAAGACTGGTAACAATTGTCTACAGATTATTAGTAGTAGTATTCACAGGTTTTTAAGTCACAATGTCAATGGAACTCACAAGTAGCATTGCAAACATCTGAACTGTTGCTCTCCAAAGGTCCACTTTTTGTGACCACCACCACACAGTAAAGCACTCCTGGGTTCAGGTTCAGACACGTATTGTTTACAGTTGTGTTGCTCAGGCTCTTGTTGCAGGGCACCAATGTCCCGTTTCTGTCCAGCTGGACGGTGTAGGAGTCCACTCGTCCCTTTGCTGGGATCCAGCTCACTGACATGGTGGTTGTGCTTCCTATGGCCGTGATGTTTGAAACTACGTCAGGCCCTGGGGGGAAGAAGTCAACTTGAAAAAAATATACAGGTTTGGGTGGTAACACAGTAACTCTGTTGGGCCCGGCCACCAATGTCCTCTGTGGACTTTGTAACCGGCCTTCCCACATCACGAGGTAATACTGCCATCCTCACTATTGTTGACAGATTTTCGAAAATGGTACACTTCGTATCACTACCGAAATTACCCTCAGCTAAGGACACAGCCCAACTGCTCATCCTACATGTGTTCCGGTTGCATGGTCTCCCCAGGGATGTGGTGTCAGACAGGGGACCCCAGTTTGTGGCCCGTTTCTGGACGGAGTTTTGTCGGCTCCTGGGCATATCTGTTAGTCTCTCTTCAGGTTTCCATCCTCAGACCAACGGGCAGACTGAAAGGCTCAATCAACAACTGGAAACTGGTCTGCGTCTCTTGTGCCACCGGGACCCGACCTTATGGGCTGAAAACGTGACCTGGGTGGAATATTCCCACAACTCTCTGCCTTCAGCCGCTACTGGTATGTCCCCTTTTGAGTGTGTGTATGGATACTCCCCCCCCTTATTTCCCAGTTTGGACCCAGAGGTCCGGGTGCCGTCTGCATCCACCTTGGTCTGTCGCTGTCACCGAGCCTGGAGAAGAGTCCGCCTAGTCTTGCTCCGTTCGGTCCAGGAATACAAAAAATGGGCCAACTTACACCGGTCCCGAGCACCTGTTTACCAGCCTGGCCAGAAGGTCTGGTTGTCAGCCCGTGACTTACCCCTTCGAACCGAATGCCGCAAGTTATCCCCTAGGTTTATAGGGCCATTCCCCATCTCCAAGGTGATAAACCCTGCAGCGGTCCGCCTCCGTCTGCCCCCCTCTCTTCGAGTACACCCCACGTTTCACGTATCCCGGGTCAAACCTGTTCGGTCCAGTCACTTGGCTCCTCCT
>NW_018128018.1:453995-455310 GCF_001952655.1 Monopterus albus | reverse complement strand
CACCAAGGTGTTGCAGTGGTGTCACGCCTCCAAGATCGCCTGTCATCCTGGGGTGGCACGAACCTGCTACCTCGTGCAAAGGAGGTTTTGGTGGCCCACTATAAGGAACAATGTCCGGGAGTTCGTTGCCGCATGCCCTGACTGTGCCAAGCACAAGGTCCCCACATGTAAACCGGTAGGGCTGTTACGCCCTCTCCCCGTTCCCCTGAGACCTTGGACCCACATCTCTGTGGACTTTGTAACCGGCCTTCCCACATCACGAGGTAATACTACCATCCTCACTATTGTTGACAGGTTTTCTAAGATGGTACACTTCGTACCACTACCGAAATTACCCTCAGCTAAGGACACAGCCCAACTGCTCATCCTACATGTGTTCCGGTTGCATGGTCTCCCCAGGGATGTGGTGTCAGACAGGGGACCCCAGTTTGTGGCCCGTTTCTGGACGGAGTTTTGTCGGCTCCTGGGCATATCTGTTAGTCTCTCTTCAGGTTTCCATCCTCAGACCAACGGGCAGACTGAAAGGCTCAATCAACAACTGGAAACTGGTCTGCGTCTCTTGTGCCACCGGGACCCGACCTTATGGGCTGAAAACGTGACCTGGGTGGAATATTCCCACAACTCTCTGCCTTCAGCCGCTACTGGTATGTCCCCTTTTGAGTGTGTGTATGGATACTCCCCCCCCTTATTTCCCAGTTTGGACCCAGAGGTCCGGGTGCCGTCTGCATCCACCTTGGTCTGTCGCTGTCACCGAGCCTGGAGAAGAGTCCGCCTAGTCTTGCTCCGTTCGGTCCAGGAATACAAAAAATGGGCCAACTTACACCGGTCCCGAGCACCTGTTTACCAGCCTGGCCAGAAGGTCTGGTTGTCAGCCCGTGACTTACCCCTTCGAACCGAATGCCGCAAGTTATCCCCTAGGTTTATAGGGCCATTCCCCATCTCCAAGGTGATAAACCCTGCAGCGGTCCGCCTCCGTCTGCCCCCCTCTCTTCGAGTACACCCCACGTTTCACCCCCGGGTCAAGCCTGTTCGGTCCAGTCCCTTGGCTCCTCCTCCGGTGCCTCCACCTCCTGCTCGCTTCATTGCTGGGGGTCCGGCCTACACGGTCCAGCGTCTACTGCGGTCCCGGAAACGTGGTCGGGGGATCCAATACCTGGTGGACTGGGAGGGGTACGGTCCGGAGGAACGGTCCTGGGTACCCTCCCGCCATGTCTTGGACCCGTCCCTTATTCAGGACTTCCATAGAGCTCATCCGGACCAGCCTGGTGGTTTGCCGGGGTCCGCCGTGTGTGGGTTTTTTTTTTTTTTTTGTCCC
>NW_018128018.1:450892-452852 GCF_001952655.1 Monopterus albus | reverse complement strand
GATTCGGTTCCGCTGTTTCCTGTCAGGCTTTTATTTTGATTCTACTTCCTGTTTTGTTTCACCATAGCTTAGGTTTTTTTACTTTCTTCCTTACTCAGATTAGTTTCACCTGCTCCTTATTATCCTGCACCTGTGTTCACCTCTATTTAGGCAGCGTCCTCCCACAGGACGCTGCCAGATTGTTCTAGACCCCAGCTCTGACTCTCCCGCATTTATTCCTTGCCTGATTCTCTGTTTATGACCTTAGCTTACTGTTTTTTGACCACCGTGCTTTGCCTATGCCCTTCCAGTTCTGATTGCCTGCAGTGTACTGACCTTCTGAGCTTTCCCCTTGACCACTCAAGTTTGAATCTCCTGGCTACACCTGTCTACCGGCGCTGACCCTGGACTGTCTTTTCGACCTGATTTTGTATCCCGGACTGTGTATTTGTTTGTCTCGTTGCTACTAGTAAAATCTTCAGCTATATCAGTTCGTCTGGTTTTATAATCGAGTCCACCACAAACACCATTTGGCATTCATACACGCCGATTCTGACACTGTGGCTCTGGAGGAAACATTCCTACAAAGTTCTCCTTCCTGAAGCCCCCATTTAAAGTTATCATAATGCCAGGTTGTGTAGTACTTTGGTAGTGCTACTGAGTGCAATGTTGATTAAGTCAATACATTTTTTGTCAGCGTTTATGTCTTATATATAAACTAGAATTACCACTTTGTGGTCGTATGCCTCCGCCAACCAGTCAAATTCACGGGTATGGGACAGATGTGAGGTCACTGACCTTGACCTTTCACCACCAAAGTCTAACCAGCTCATTTTTGAGTCCAAGTGGACATTTGTGCCAGATTTCAAGAAATTCCCTCAAGGCATTACTGACAACAATCATATAGACAGACAACCCAAAAACATAAGGCCTCTGCAGAGGCATAAAAACACAGTTCACATTTCCTTTGAAGACATACTTGTATAATATGACGTGATTGCCTTTGCTGATTTGATCCCATAAACAGATGTGTACACATAGAAAGTGTACAATGTACCAGGAATGAGACAAGACAAATACAGCAGGTGGTTATGTAAGAGCAAAGACCTCAATAGATAAGGGTATTTTTCATTTTGGTGGTTTTGCTTAGTAAAATTTTACTTTTGTACTTTGAGTACACAAAGTTTTTAAAGGTTTTATGCTGATTGAGAAAAAGTACTACATACTACTGCTTGTAAACCTGTACAAATCGATACATTTGTTATGGTTTTACTGTCCTTCTGCACATGGATTTTGTGACAAGGACCTGTGTGATGCCAGAGAAGTGACTGTATCATGTAATTATGCATCATGTCTGTGACACCATCAAGGTCTGAGCATCAGCTGCAATCACAACTACAAGATAACACAAAAAATAATAGCAAAGACTGAGTCACTGTTGTTCCTGATGCCTGGTAATTTTAAATTTGAAAAGGAAAAACCGGAAATAAAGTGAAATAAGGACACACAAATAATGGGAAGGAGTCTTACTGGTGTACGCAAAGGTGCAGTTTTGTTCCCCTTCAGTGCCATCTGCTGCCCTGACAGAGACACAGAAGGTGCAGTTGGTCCCAGGGTTGAGCTCTGAGATCTGCGTGGATTCACTTGTGATGGTTTTGCTTTGGAAGCCACAGCCTGTAGTGTTAACCTGATATGTATATTCGCTCTTGTACTCCAGTGGTTTCAACCAAAACAAATTCACAGTGGTTGTGTTTATGGTTTCAGCTTTCAAACCCGTAATACCATATGGCCCTACAAACAAAGAGAAGAGTGTTACTTTTGAAAGTAGCTACATGAATAATAATAATAATAATAATAATAATAATAATAATAATAATAATAATAATAATAATAATAATAATGAAGGCTCTATTCCATTATAAAGCCTCGTCCGGTTCTTTCAAACCAGGAACTCCGAGGGACGACTCCGACCACTTGAGTA
>NW_018128018.1:419293-450546 GCF_001952655.1 Monopterus albus | reverse complement strand
GACACTCTACCATAACAGCCCTGATGTGTGTTAATCCCACTCACTGGTATAGTTGTGAGCTGTCACTGCCGTGCTCTTATAGTCCATCACACCTACAGTAACAACAGAGATGTTGTAGGGGCTTCCAGACTCAAGATTGTCCAACAGGAACCAGTTGTTTGTAGTCAGATAGGAGCCCTTAATGCCGGACACACTGAAGTTGTAACTATTGTTGTCCATGCCGTCTGGAAATGTCCAGGTAAAGTTGATGGACTCCACAGTCTGAGACACCACTGTGATGGGGCCAGGAGGGTTGGGAACTGAAGAGGAGAAGGAAAACTGTTTCAGTAGAGCTCGATTCCAACACTACAGCATCTTTAAAATAAAGACTGGTAACAATTGTCTACAGATTATTAGTAGTAGTATTCACAGGTTTTTAAGTCACAATGTCAATGGAACTCACAAGTAGCATTGCAAACATCTGAACTGTTGCTCTCCAAAGGTCCACTTTTTGTGACCACCACCACACAGTAAAGCACTCCTGGGTTCAGGTTCAGACACGTATTGTTTACAGTTGTGTTGCTCAGGCTCTTGTTGCAGGGCACCAATGTCCCGTTTCTGTCCAGCTGGACGGTGTAGGAGTCCACTCGTCCCTTTGCTGGGATCCAGCTCACTGACATGGTGGTTGTGCTTCCTATGGCCGTGATGTTTGAAACTACGTCAGGCCCTGGGGGGAAGAAGTCAACTTGAAAAAAATATACATGTTTGGGTGGTAACAGAATAACTGTAACACTGTTGTTTATTCTAAATAAGTGTCAATTCAAAATTGAAGCAAAAAAGCAAAAGTTGCATTTGAGAGAATTGCTTTTGGCAGCAAGGAAAATCCTTAAACATGTTTTCTAAACCTGTTGTTTTCTACCTTTTATTACCTGTGTAGTAACTTTACACCTACAATTTGGCAAGTTATTCTCAACGGAGCTTAGAATATTGATTTTATGCGTGGAGCTCAGGGGAGTACTGCTGTGGCTCTGGAGGAAACATTCCTACAAAGTTGGAAGACAAGTTGTGTCTTAGTCCACCACCCCTATTTAGTGCCCACCAGGACAATAGGCGTCGGTTGACAGGGGAGGATCCAAAGACAGGTAACGACCCTCACTGATACTGGGCTGTAACGACTCAGTCATTAATGGGCAGTGTTGGCCTTCTAAGGACTGAAACCACACAGAGGGGGATAAATATCTCCGACTCAACACCAGTCAGTCAGAACTGATGAAACCTCTTGGATGAGAGGTGAAACGTCTTCGATCTAGATTTCCAAGTCCAGTTGATTTCCAAGGTTATTTCGGTTGCGGTAAAGATCTCAATAGATAAGGGTATTTTCATTTTGGTGGTTTTGCTTAGTATACCCTTACTTAATTTCTTTGAGTACACAAGGTGTTTAAAATTTTTAAGTGGATAGTACAGACTTCAGCAGTTTGGCAGCATTTAAACGTGTAGCTACAACATTCAACACTGGGCTGGGCACTAAAACATACTATGGAGCACTCAGAGAGTGCATGTAGGTTCAACAAGGCACAACACTCAAGCAAATGGGTCCCTTGTGAAAAATGATATTCAGAACAACACAAAATGTGTCCTAAAATTCTTGATCCAGCTCAGATCTGGATCATCTTTTAGGGTACGATAGGCAGTTATACTGTGTATTGTACCTGAGCATTTCAGGGTTTTAGCTTCCTTATAGGCCAAGTTATGGCAGAAAATATCAGTTAACTGCAGTTTTCAATGTTAACTTTAAATAGTCTTATACTTATATAGCTTTTTTTATGCATTCCAGCACTCTCAAACCGCTTTCACACTATTTGGCCATTCACCCATTCATGTATCGGGATCATCACCAGAAGCAAGTGGGGGTTCAGTGTCCTGCTCAAGGGCACTTGGGGAATCAAACTGCTAACCTTGGAGACAACCCGCTCTAACTCCTGAACCACAACCACCACCCCAACTTGAAATGGCTGTCAGGTCTGGAATCCAGATCAGAACCAAACGAAATTTGGTCAGGTAACAGACATTACCAACTTGCTGATGTGTGTTAAATTTGTGACGGAAATGTGATGTTTTAAAATTTTGCCCCATATTAAAGACAGGGATTTTTGTGGTTTTTCATAATCTTGTGTGACCTTGATCTTTGACGTTTTTCAGACAAAATCTAATCACCTCTAGGGTTAGTCCCTGCCAATGTGGATCCATATTCTGGATCTCATTTTTCACAAAGGACCCATTTGCGTGAGCAAATGTTGTGCCTTGGTGGAGGTACATGTGCTCTCTGAGTGCTCTTGTTGTTTCAGCGACATTGTCTTTCCAGTTGCTTGTTCCATCAGTCTACTGTACTCTATAAAAGGAGCATTTTCCCACTGGCTCAGTCCAGTTCAACATTATACAGTAGAGGATGTGGTGATTTCAGTGAGGCTCATGACTACTTTGGGCTCTGTGAGAGAATTATATATGGAAATACGGACGGAGAGTCTGTATTGTGCATCTAAATATTGTCCCAGCAGCATTACCAAGTTGCTTCCATGCATCAGTGTAGTACATTATTATCACTTCTGTATCAGATAACTGCAGTTTATTCATATTGAGTATAGTGCACTTTGTTCACAGTCAAACAACAGTCAGACATGCTGCACTGTAGCAGTGCTGTAGGTTAGATGCTGTGTAAAGTCACTGTTGTCAACATGTTCTTGTTGACGGGTTCAGGTCCAGAATATAAGCGCTTCAACAAAGTAAACAAACTTACTTGTTGTGACATTTGTGCAGCATGAAGAACAATTAAAGAATATCTGATAAACAGCTCCAGGAGTCAGACCAGATATCAAACCATTTACAGAGACACTGTTCCCAGTGGAGATTGTGCAGTTTGACCTCCGTACTGTAATTGTTGTTGTACCTGTTACAACTTCTGTTTCACTGCTGCTACAGTCTAATAAATGAACAACAAGAAAAATTAGCAAAAATAGATTTTAAAAAGTTATTTACATGTCATTTAACAGGCCTATATTAAAATAATAGTTATTTAAAAAAATAGGTCTGTGGAGTAGAGGACAGAGAAATGCAAAGTAAATCATCTTCTACCAGCAGAGGTCAGCACTGAGTTCTGAACAGCTTCAAAGAATAAAAAAAAAACCAGCCACATGTTCAGTGCCAAGGGGCATGAGTGAATCAAGCAATGACTGATAGGACAAGGCTGTTGAAATAAAATCATTAAACTGAATCACTATTAAATAGGTAATGTTTCTTAACACTGGCCTTTTGGAACTTTTTAAAATTTCATTTCCCAAAGATTTCATTTAATAGGTATCAAAGCTTGATACAAAAGTGACAAGTAAAGTTGGTGTCAAATGCTTGGTTAGATTCTTAGCCTTCTTCACTTGTGCACTGGCCCCATATCTACTAATTTCAATTAATTGGAGAATATATTTTTTAAAATATATTTTGTAAACTCATATAGGTACAGATATTGCTATCTAGCCTTAGTTCCTTACCAATTAATCAAATGTAATTATATTACATCTAAACACGCAGGACACAGCTTGTAAAATAATCACAATGCATATGTTTTTAAATATGAACTCTCACTAGAACCCACAAATCCATGTAATTCATATTGCTATGAAGAGAGAGAAAAAAACATAAGCACCCAAAACACACAAAAGCTCAGCACAAAGTCTTGCTGTAAATGATAAACATATCATGCTTGTGTGCCAGTTACTGCAAACAAGGAAGTAAACTCAGCTATCAGTAATCATTATGTAACGCCATAAATGAATTATTATTAAATGTGAAGAATTAGTGTTGAGAATATACTTCTTCCTTGTAAGACATTTCATCTCCCAGGCTGCAACAAGGCTACAAATACTTTTCACAGCAAACGGTAATCACACACACTCATGCATGAGGACATACAACCTCAGGTCCATACAAATCAAACTCTGTTTCACCTGTATCCTGGGACGAGGACTCAACACCCAGCTTCGATTCCACATAACCCATTAGTCAAAATTTAAACAGCCCTGAGTCACTCACTGACGTGTTGCCTTTCAGCCTATTCACCACATAGCTAAACATTAAAAGCATGGTGTCACTGCTCAAACCTGCATCGCTCTCTCCCACACAGAGACCACAGATAGGGTCGTTCATTAACTCAAACAAATGGGAACAAACTTCACAATCATTTGTTATAGCATCCATTATGGTGTAATATGAAAAAAATCTGCTGTATGTATATTTTTCCCCCAGTATTCACAATGATATCTACATAACATGCTTTGGCAATACTGTTCTTAATTAAAGTAGAGCTGATAAAGCAAATCTGAATTAGGAATCTTGGAATAGAGTAGATAGGCATCAGACCAACCAAGACAAAAAAGGTCTATTTTGCATTAAATGTTTCTCATTCATCCACCCGTCCCTGTAGACTGGTGTCCCCTCCTTGACTTTTCCTTTTATATTCACGGCAATGACCTAACCCTTCCTCCAAACCGCCTGAGGCTCTGCTCTTCTTTCATGGGTGTACAATGCCACACAGTGGTGCAGGAGGAGTTGCAAGGCTCAGTATTCTTTGAGCAGGAGGAAGATGTTTATGTATGGGAACCTCAGTACAATACAATATATAGACTGTAACAGTATAAAGAGACACATCATTACAAAAATGATAACATACAGTTGAGTAAAACTATTGCTTATATGTGCATTTTATCTATTGCAGAAGCCAGTTTTTGAATTTTTTAAAAGGTTTTCTAGCCCCCTCAAAGGTTAACCAACCAACCAACCATCATGCCAAATGTTTAACTAGAATAAAAAACTTCAGTTGGGTTGATTTTGCACATTAACAGGAGGAACAGCCTGTATGAGGAAGTGTACATCTGCATGAATACACTTCTGCTGTTTGAGCTGTGTCAGCACAGCTGAGCTTTACACAAACGCTCTGTCAGAAAAAGTGTCAATGGTTGTTTCTCAGAATTTCTCACTAACCACAAGTTAGTGACATCAATTACTTTCCCCTACTTTTATCTTTGAACTTCAGCTTTTAAGACAACATGAACGAGTAGTCCTTGAAGTGTTCACAAAAAGGAAGTTTAGAAGGAAGTTTAGACATCTACAATTTCAGGACAGCTGCTCAAACTCCATCTGCTGATGAAGATTATGTGATCAAAAGCCCCGGACCGGTTCCCAGTAAGAACTAGTGAGAATACGTTCTCAGCTCAACAACAGTTATGACTGGCAGTTAGCAGTGGAAAGAAAATGTATGAGGACATTTTGGAATTACCTGGTTTCCTCCATTAACTGGTTGGAATGTCACAGTGTGCTGAAGCTAATAACTCTCAATCATTTGTAATCCTTGCTGTTTTTATTGAACACACCCATTTACAGTGCTGCTCCCAGTAGCTGTGGATCAGAGCGGTGTAAATAAGAAATTTTGGACCATTCTTCCTTACAGAATTGCTTCAGCTCATTTGCAGACACTCAGTTTAACTGTGGACTGCTTTCCAGCTTCATGTAAATCAGCAGTTGATCCTAAGTCTTCTAAGAACTCTTTTCACATCAAACTCAAAATGCTGGGGGTGTTTTTATAAGTCAGCGGTGTTTTAATCTACACCTCCAGTCTGGTTTCATTGATCAGACTCCCAGTTAGCAAACTCCCGACTCCTGGCTCTTTTATGATTTATTCAGTATTGACAAAAACAATGCATCTGTGAGTTATTACTTAAACTAGACATTTGCTCATATTGTAACTTTGAAGATCAGACCACATTTTAAGACATATTTAGACGTGCAGTAAATGCAAGTCCAAACGGTTCACTGCCATTTTGTCAGTGTATAAAGCCAGCTCTGTTCAAAAACTAGTTGGTGTAGTGAGAGATGTTTTAATTTAGGGGTACACAAACATAGTAAACACATGTAAACCTGCTCATTGTCTGTGTCTGACCTGAATGACAATGAAATAAACTTCTTCTACCTCAACAAGAAAATAGTTAAGGTCACATACAAGTATGTGAGGGATGCATCTTAATGATCTCATATCTTCATACAAGTATTCATGTCAAACTGACCTCCTGGGATGTGACTTCTCTGCGCCATGACTCCCAAATGTTTTATTTACCCTGGCTCTCTTCCTAAGAATCACTTATTTTCTCCTGACTAAATAAACAAAACAATGTCTTAAACCATTACACTTTGGCACTGACAGCAAAAATAACCCAAGATTAAAGTCTCAGTTTGGGAAACCCTGCCCTTAAAATACTGATGTTCAGCTAATGGATGTCATTTTTCTTATGAGTCCTGTGCTCATCCTCCCTGTTTTAACCCTCAGTTCTAATCTCAGAGAAATAATTTTGTCTGTAGCAGTTTTTAGAAGCTCTCTTGATTTACTTCTTACAGACTTTTACTTGAGAAGCAATATTTAATGTACATTGTGAAACATGCTCGGGTAAAACAAAGACCATTTTGGCCTGTGTACTGTATCCGTGCCCTTTGATTGGATACATCTGCAAGAGGAGGAGGAGGAGGAGGAGGAGGAGGAGGAGGAAATGGCTGTACCGATCACTACATAAACATTACATCAACTCTAAAGGTAGCCTGCCTGCCACTCTCTGATTCCTTTTCCAACAGTCTGCCTTTTGCTGTTCACCACCTGATAACGCTCCAGTTCCTTCCTCCATAACAACACCTAGACCCAGATACAATGAAAAATTTACCTTAACAGCTCTATGCTCTGGGAGTAGCCCAAATAACCTCAGCTTCTCAAAATCTGATAACTTGGAACAAAAGCATGAGGAAAAAAATTGCACTGATACTGCTACTTTTTTTGCTCCTTGAATTACGCAAAGTTGCATAAGGCTGATGGGCTCCTGATAGTGCCCTTGTTGACTTGCTGAGTGGAGAAAGAGGATTCCTCTATGGCTGTAAATTCAGCAAAATAATGTTATAGTATCTGATGCAAACCATATCATTTGTGTGTATGTGTGTGTGTGTGCACATGCATGGCTATACATTGTGAGGAGCAGTTTCTGTTTTATTCCATAGGAATGAAGACATTTTAGGATGGTTCTCACTTTCTCACACACCATCATAACCCACCATTTGAGGGTTAAGCCTTGGTTTTAGGGTTAAGGTTAGCATTAGGTTTAGTTTAGTTTAGGTGCTGGATGGAATGCGTTATGTCATTACTATATGTGTGGGTGAGTGAGTTCCATCCATACATCCATTATCTATATCACTTAGTCCTCTAATAGGGTCGAGGGGGGAGCAAACATCGCCGGGGAGGCGGGGTACACCCTGGACAGGTCACTAGTCTATCACAGTCTAGGGCTGACATGTAGACAAACAACCACACACGCTCACTCCTAAGAGCAATTTAGAGTCACCAATGTCTTTGGACTGTGGGAGGAAGAGAACCCAGGCAGGTACAGCAAGGAGATCCAAACTCCGCACAGAAAGGTCGGCACGGACTTGAACCCGAAACCTTCTTGCTGTGAGGTGATAGCACCAGCTGAGCTTAAACTACTGTATAAAGAACAAAATGGATGAAGGCAACAAAATGCAGAAAAGAACAAGGGTGGATATGAGAAACTATAGGTTAGAAGCAACTTTAAAAAGGTTGTTCTGGACTGCTGTTTTGAAAGTGTGGGAGTGTTCCTGATGTGTGTGGGCAGTGAGTTCCAGAGGGTGTGCTGACATTTGAGAAAGTCACAACTTTCACTTTCTTCTGACAGCCTCAAATAAACTAGACGTTTGTTCTCTATTTAAAGTGCATGGCCTCAGTAGTTTCTCATAAGTGAGCGACTCATTGTTTCTGCTCAAACACAACTTCCTGGTCCTTCCAGAGCCCTCCCACAGACCACTCATAACAGACCTTTAACGTTAAGTATTATGCTGTACTTCATGCCTCTAGCTCACTAAAGTCACATAAAGGAAGCCAAGTGTCGCACAACATTGGCTAATAATAAATTGTCTCTTGTACACTGGTCTAGGTTAGCTTAATATAGTCTGATAGCACTCCAAAAATAGCATTCTACAGACTGTTCCTCCCTCTTTAGTGTAATATATGTTATTTTCTCTCTATACTATTGGGTTTATTTCCCATTATTAAGCAACATGTTTTTGTAACTTAGTTTTAAAACACTTATAACAGGCTTGAATGACGTGGATGCCTAGCTTAAAGTCAGCTGGAAGGTTTAATGCAAAATTCTCTACTTGATATCAACCATTATAATACAGTATGTCTTTCTTTTTTGGGGTGTTACAATTTCTATCACTTGCCAACCTAAATAAATGTCAGTAAAACTAGGAACAGAAAATTTGCATTCATTTATTTTTTTTACTTCCTGTAATTTGTGCCTGTGTTTATATGATTCTATTCTGTGCTGTACTGTAAAGCATCTCAGTGCGAGTCTATTTCTGTGAGAATACAAATGCCACAATACATCACAAGAGAAATTCAATATGAGCATCCTCCTGTGGAATACTATAGGAACATGAATCATAAAACATTGCTGAAAGCCATGTCTAAAAATATCTACTGCCTCCAAAAGCTCCCCGCGCATGGCGGCTTTAGCTATGAGTGTGTTTGTCTCCAGTATCAGCCTCCCACACTACAGTCCATGGCACTGCTATCATGAGCCACATCATAGGCAATGGAAATGAGTGATGTTGTATTTACTGTCTCCAGCACTGTGCCGCGCTGTGCAGAGTGCCGCACTGCTGGCTGCAGATACCCATCTGAGTACAAAACGTTTGTCATTAGAGCTTCCTCCTCATGTTACTGGCCATGCAGCGGGAGGAAAAACACAGACACTGTGGGTTGTACCACTGCACAAACCATTGAGGTGTGATCAATGTGATGTTTGAAATGTGTTAAAATAAAGCATGAGCTGTGATGTGAGCTCATCTGCAAAGAAATAAGAGCAGAGAAAGTGTGAGTTTTGTATTATTAGTGACTGCCTTCTTTGTGTTTTATTACAGGGTACAATTAGTACCTTTAAATTATCAAAGAAACTCTGATCATATGCAACCTTTCTATATTTAAATCTCGAGTCTGAAGAATATACTAAGATATGCCCCTGGGATAGGCTCACAGCTTCAAGACACCAACATTTCTCTGTAGAACAAGTATGATTTCATTTTGCAGCTATTTGGTCATAAACCAAATTATATTTAAGCTTTGACCTGATGATGGAGCTAAATGGAAAGTTGAAGGATTATTCTTAAGGATCAGGATGGCAATCTGTCCAATAGTTGTTGATGACTAGAAACAGAGAACATCTGGTCAAGTGAGTTTGTCGTCCACTGTACAATCTTGTCTGGCCATGAATCGCTCAGAGGACACTGATGAAATGGCAGCTCTCTGCTGACAATGAGGCCTTTGAGGCCGGAAGAGGAACCCATGTCTCATTTACATGGGCTGGGGAGCTGTGCCTTTTTATAATTTATCTTGTACATGCTTCCTGCCAAAGCCCTGTTCGAAGGCATGTTTGGGGATGTTAATTTGAATCTGGCTTTATACATCTGAAGGGGTGGGGGGGGATTGAGAGTGGGTGGAGGGTGCAGCATTCCACAAGGGAGGTCTTGATTTGTGACCTTTGCACTTTAGACCAATAATGGGATTCCAGACACAAGGAGGCTTGAATACAGTTAGAAGAATACATTTTGGAAAGAGATACTTGTGTTTGGATGCATATCAGACGTCATCAAGTCATCACGTCATCTACATTTTACAGCTGTGCAAGAATTAGAATTGATGCTAACCAGCAAGACAGTGTTCATCACACAGGCTGCTGCCACAGACGGTCTGGTTCTTTTAAATGATACAAAACACTGCATGTCCTTTGTTCCACTTCATCATCATTCTGTAATTTCTAAAATCTATGAGATGTTCACATACAGAGGAGGAGAGAGGGACATATGAGTGAGTAGGAACTGAGAAAGGATTGTGATATACTTAAGCAAAGTGTTGTACTTTTCCTGGGTTATTAATTGGTGAAGGCTAAGCTGTGACTGTGCATTCACTTTCTGCAAACAAACCCTGCTTTATGTGTTTTAGGTCTATTTAAAATTCCATTTCAAACTGCTTTGCAGTGTTGTGTATGACGGTCAGAAAAACTGCATGAAAAGCTCCTTGACACAAGAAAAAGATGTGCAGCATATCAGCTACTGAATGGATGTGTTATTTCTGAAGAGCTGGAATTGTGGCTGAGAGAAAGGGCAGAATCATTAAAGGAGTCAGAACTGAAAAGTGAATAATGCATTAAGGTGTTAATGTACTCGTTATATTTAATCTAATGTTATATACTGTGTTACGTATTATGAAACACTTCTATATCAAACTTCAAAGGCCACAATAAGGACATTAGGTTGTCACAGAAACAAATACATGAATGCAAGTAGATGGAATCACAAGGAATGGGCAAACAGAATAGAATATAACACTGAATATGTGATTTTTAAAAAATCCAGATAAATGAACTGAACCAGTGAAACACGTGGGAATAATAGAAATGATTGTGCAGTTTCCTAACTTTATGCAAGTGTTCATCTTAATACAAAAGTGACTGAACACTTTTTGGAATGAGTGATAGCTATAATACTATACAGGCAAATTATCAGCGTTTCTAAGAGTGGAAATACTGCACTGCATGCATAGAAAATGTCTGCATGCAAAACCCTTAATTTCAGGGAAGCAAAGTATTTCCTCTTTTTCTATCTTAACTTCCTTTGTAATTTTAGCCCAACAATGTTTCCAAATGCAAATCTTCTTAATCTGACTGTTAGAAACTAAATTCAACATCTTGTGCATCTTGAAGACTAGTGTGAATAATCTATATGGTGACCAAAATGCATATGGTCTTTCTGAAAAGATAAGCTGTTGGGTCTAAATTGCTCATTTATTGCTGAAGACATACCCACAGACACAGTAAAGTTTGTGTAAATGAGAAAGAAAGCCCATTATAACCAAGAAAAAGACAGTTACAATGATGCTGCTAGAAAAGAGCAGAAAAAAATAACAAGGAGGAGAAAAGGGGGAAATCAATAAAGCAAAAGGGATAAGTAAGAAAAAAATCACAATGTGTTTTGTAATTCTTAGGATTGTGTGTTTTGTGTCATCAACATCAAGATCCTACATATCTCAAAATGCCTCTCATTATATAAAATGGTTTCAAAGGAGTGTAAAGTTTCCTCTTTCAAAGTGTGTTTTTCCATGATGCTGGAATAAAAAAATTGTTTGGCCTGTGACAATAAACTGGAGAAATTCTACGTGATCACAACTTTAGTCTCAAATGTAAAACAACACTGGGCTTATTTTGCCTTAACACATTTTATTAGCAGATCCTGAAAATATGGAGAATATAAATCCTCTCTCAGCCGTCATGTCTGTGAAGAGGCTGTAAATCTGTCGTTCTTGTTAAAACCAGCCATGTTAGCAGCAGGTTCACATTTGGATTTGCGTTCATCTCTGCTCAACATGCGTGACCTTCACAGAAGCGGACTTACTTCACGGGTCATTGCACCTTCACTTCCCTAATGAAACATCATCTTATGGGCACAGGATATCTAAGACAACTATTTACAGCATTTCAGAACCAATAAGACAAAATCATCTTTACCAAGGTCTTATTAGTAGTTTTTTTCCCAGAACTTTCAACTGGATCTCCCAGTCTTCAATGTCAAGAATGAGCATTTCATTTTACAGCACCTATGACTAAACAAACTAAAACAAGAATATAATGAGAAAAACAATGGGCAAATTACTTTGGCCAATGTGCAGTATAGAGGCGCATGAAAACTTTCTATTTTTACACTCACAGATCAATTCAATTTGCAGAGAAGAATGGGAATTTAATTTTGTGTGTAACTGAGAGCTATATAATTTTAAGTTATGATAACTCCAAGATTTAACTGCTAAATGCAGTTGACAAGTTAAAGCAAAAATCAGTGTCTTCAGACCCTTTGACACTGCCTGTTCAAGGTGGGAATATTGCACCAATTTTCCACCATGCCATTCTGTATAAAAAATGTCAAGCCTGCATGGGGGGGGTCAGTGTTGACCCTCCTTAACTACGCCATGAGAGGTAGTAAAACTGATGTAACCATTCCAGCTCGGCCTCTGTGTAAAAGGCACAAGGAATATGTGGTATTTTGATAGTGTTGTTTCTGCAAAGCACCACAGGGGGATTTAAATTTGTAACACTGTTCAAAAGAAACGTAATCTGTGACCATAATAATTTAACATGTTGTACACTATGCACAACAACCGTGAGTCCAAAGCACGCTGTGCATGTAAATGTGCAGGACGAGCAAAAGCCCATCACTGTTCATCTGTCATTCTTGATTTAAAAGCAGCAGCATTACCAGTTTGCTGTGTATTTCTGACAGTGTGTGGGTTACATGTATGGTTAGGCTATATGTAATACAGGACGTCACGTTAAGCATCACGCTTCCAGTATCTGTGTATAAAGAACACAGGGCATTATGCTGGCCTTTTGTAGTTCAGTGTAAATAGGCAAAGCAGCAAAAAGAAAGCCCCACTTAACACCAGTGTTGGGCCACCATGTGTCACCAGAACAGCTTCAGTGCTTCTTGGCATTGACCCTACAAGTCTCTGAACTCTACTGGAGGGATGAACATTATTCTTCCAACAGATATTCCCTCATTTGGTGTTTTTGATGATGGTGGTGGAGACACTGTCTAACACTTCGCTCCAAAATCCCCCATAGGTGTTCAACTGGTCTGAGATCTGGTGTTTGAGAAGGCCACTGCATATGATTCACATCATTTTCATACTTATCAAACCATTCAGCGACAGTGAATGGACAGAGGCACTGTCGCCCTGGAAGAGACCGCACATGTATTTGGGTTTATCCTTTAATCTGATACTCGTCTGTATCTGCAGGGATGTGGGTACCAGATTAGAAAATGAATAGCGTGTGGATTTGAATTTCTGTTTCCTGATTCAAATAAGGTCCAATTAATAACATTTTCATAAATTATTAAACTGTTCTCCATGATGGGATTGAAACAATAACCCGCTGAAGTAAATTAGCAACAAATCCTCATACCTAAAAGGGGAAATATGTCATTTGTCAGCTAATTCCTTCTAGTTACATTCTGGTTTAGACGGCAAATTTGTTGACCATTGCATCTGGTGTCAAAGTCTCATATTTTACTTGTGGAGTGCAGTTATTAACCACCCAAACGTCCTTATTTCTAGAGCCTTTGTCCCTTTGTTCCTCTCTCTCTCGCTCTCTATCCAGAAAGTCCATGGGTCAAGGACAGGTGGGTCTGTGGCTTCTGGATGTTATGTAAACTTACAGAGGGATGCACTGGCCACATCTCACACTGCAGATCGCCTCCATACTGGCCTGTGCAATCCTAAATAAATACCTGATCAATAAAGTGATTCCAAATATGAAGTAGCTCATTTGAGTCACTGCCTTAATTATTAAAAAGGAATGAAATACTGAAAATGTCAGTGCATTTTATTTCTACAGATAAATCACTGTTACACCTAATATAGGGAATTCTCTCCACGTCTGCTACTAATAACCCACCACTGGTAAATCTCTCCCGCCTCAGGTCGACTTATTAATTACTCGCTGACATAAATCTGAATCCAATTAAAACTCGCAAAGGGCCATTATTCATCTAACAGCATGGCATTTTCTATCTGCCCAAACTTTTTTTGCTGACACCAAGATCAAACTGTTTTGTAGCTGTTGTGTTTGCATGAAGTTTTTTCTCATATATCTGAGCAGCACCGACTACAGACTGCACAGAAGGAAAGTACACTGCAGCAAATGCACTATCACTACTCACCTGCAACAGGTGCAGCGCACCGCTAAAAACTCACCTTCACTATCCAGGACAAAGCGCCCTGTTGTCTTTTCCCACGAAAACACACACACACACACAATAGCACCTAGTTATTCTGCTCAGATGAATGAAGGCTTTCTTACCTTGAGGAGAGCACTGAAGTGCAGAAACGTCCAGAGACAGACGCTGAAGCTCAGCAGTGGCCGCATGATGCCGCGGGAACACATTCAAGTGCCTGTTCTACAGCTTGAGAACTTTCATGTCCAAACTTTTGTTCTCGGTTTTAAAAAAAGCCAAACCTTGTCTATACTTCTCTCACCGTCTAACTGCATCAAGAGAATTAAAAGTGAGAAGAGGAAACTTTTCCCTCACAGTTAACAGGGAGGAGCAGCAGCGACTTACTGGAGGAAGTTTAGCGAAGTCTGCCACTCCTCTTTTTATCAATTCATGTAAAACCTGAGTCACAGATTCAACCCGGCCACTCAGTCTAATCTAAAGACTAGGAAGAGATGGCAGCACGGTGGTACAGAAGTATAAACGAGTCACCCCAAGTTGCTCACGCAGATTTAAGGAATATATGCACTGAGTTCCTTTACTAATGGCCGAAATGACTTAAGAGATGCCACACTAATCAAATCATGAACTTGTCATTTCTATGCTAAAAAGAGCAAATATCCTGTCACAACGATCCACAACTGAAAACATATAATACTTATAAGCTACATTTCCACCAGTTTTAGTGCCCTTGCCGAAATTACAGGCATAATAATGGAGGGCAACACATTTACAATACAAATAGGTTATGATTATGCCATTACTTTGTATGTAGAATTATAACATATATTTTCAGTAATGAGTACTGTAAGGGATTATAAAGAAAGTCAGTACTTACATTTTAATTATTAATCAATGCTCCTTTACACTGACACTATGGGGGTCAGCTTATTTGGGCATTTGATGGAGATCTGACCTCCCAGCATCAGTGTAGAGACTGGTCTGGTACGTTTTATGTTAACACTTAACCCAGTTTTAAAATGAGAGTATAAATGAAACAGCAATGAGCACTGAATGAGAACAAACCACATTTTATTTGAGACACTTTAGGGCCCATAGACAACAGCACAAATATAGAATAATGGATATACAAGGGGGGGAAATAATGTAATCAATACTGAAGCCCATAGTTCTGTATAAATAAAGTTAGACTTCAGTGTCTGGTAAAGGAGCTCTGTTCATGTGAGAATCAGGAATAACATAATATATGGGAGTGTGCATGATAAGGGCTAGTCATGTAAAGTTTATTTATAGCACATTTTTATCAGCTTTGTCACAGAGCATTACACAGGAAATAATAAATAACAGACAGCTCTTGTGCACAGCCTGCTGTTTTCACAGCCACCACATAGGCAGAAAACTGCCAGAAATGGCAGTGATATCATAATTAATACTTGAAAATGTAACTTATTCAGTCTAAACATATACTATGCTACTGCCCTAGAACATCCTTTTACCCTCCTGTGGTCCATTCCTGTTTGCTCTTCACATTCACAGCCTTGTCTATTCATCATAGCATTGTTAATCAGCATTTGTTTTGTTTTTGTGTGTTCATTTTATTCAACGTGTGTGTCCTTGTTCCAGCTTTGAATAGCCTCACATCACAACTTCCACTGCAGCACTGTTCAAAAGTGCATTTCAAACATCACCAGGCATCTTCAGCTGGGCTATGTTCTTACTCCATCACTGTAAACAGCCAGCTGCTACAACAAGGAAGTGAAAAACATGTTAACATGCAAAAACGAACACAGTGACGTTCACGTTTTGAAGCTACATTTGAATTTGAAATAGGTGAACAGCTGCTAAGGTCTTTCTTAACACAAAACCAATAAGGTCATTGAGACAGGCTTTGCTCGCTATAACCACATTTTTCATGTTCATTAAAAAAAACCCTTGCTACTGTTCTTCCAAGCTACTCCTCTGAAACAAACACTTCAGTCAAACAACTCAGGCTGGTCAGTGCTAGAGGTCTGGTGCTTAATCATGTAAACATTAACCAAACAGTTTCACGTAATCATTATATAAATAGTACATTAAACCATATTCCAACAAAAAATTTTTTAGTTACCTTTAATCAGTGTAGGTTTTCTTCAGAGATGGCCTGTGCACATTCGCACCCAGGTGCCCAGTACAACCACAGACTGACCTGTGGCCACTGAGCAGGTCCAGTGGAACGGCTGGGATTAAGGGCCTTGCTCAAGGGCACCACAGTGGTGCTAATGAGGGTGAGGCTTGAGCTGCATTGTCACCTGTCCCACCCAGAGTTAATCCTGCCAGCCCAGGGATTGAACCGGTGACCATCCAGTCACAAGCCCACTTCTCTAACTTTTAGTGTTTATAACATAGTAAAAAGTAGAGTAGGGAATAGAATTAGCAGCAGTAATAGTTACAATAGTTCTTAGATGTTCACAAAATGGAAAAGACCCAGCACTTCACTGTAGCAGGAAATTGTACCCACTGTACCAGTGAACTGTGTTCATGCAACATTAACACCTCTTAATAATTGTGTTGCTTAAGATGTGTTGTGTTGAGTGGGTGAATATTTGACCTTTAAACAGTACACAGGATGCCAAAGCTACCATCGCATTGTGATAGACAGTTTCATAATGGCTGTTAAAAGAGGCCTGCTGATGATGGCTAATGGAGATAGAGATGATATGAGCTTGTCACTAAGATCCAACTTTCCCAAGGAACTGTTATGTAAGTCTCAGGGGATTGTTGCAGGATGTTTCTTTTCTTTTTTTTAACGATGGCCTGCTCACTTCATTTCTGCTTTTGTTGTCAAATATGTAGTTTTGTGTGAGACATAGTGTGCAGGCAGGAATGTTATGACATAAGCATCCCAAACTGAGTGACCTTAAGATTCAGTTTGGTCATACATACCTTTGTTTCAGACAGACCTTTCCATTTTTTGCACACTTTATTGTACTGGAACTTAATTTTAAGTCAATAAAATTTACATTTTTGTCCATCAACCTACAGTCCACTCAATAACCAATAACTGGAGTGAAAAGATGTCTTTAGAACTTTTTGCAAATGTATTAAAAATCAAAACCTTAAACTCAAGGACAGGGAGACTGGTCAGAATTGAGGAGAGGATTAATGCAGAGAGGTTTTTGAAGTAAACCTGCTCCAGAGAGCACATGGCCTGAGACTATAGGGCAAAGTTTCTCCTTACAGCACAACACTGACCCAAAGCACACAGCCAAGACAACACTGGAGTAACTTTAGGACAAGTCTCTGACTGTCCTCGTCCCAGTCAAAGCCTAGACATAACCCCCCAGAACATCTGTGGATAGATAAAGATGCCAGCTCACAGGTGCTTCCCATCCAGTGTGACGGAGCTGCAAAGCTGCAAGTGTGCAAAGCTTACAGAGACTTACCCGAGACAACTCGACGCTGTAATTACTGCCAAAGGGGCTTCACAAAGTAGTGAATTAGGGGCCTGCATACATTTGTAAATGTCATTTGCCATAGAACACTACACAGTAAAATACTGACATATTGTGGAAATGGGTTTGTAAAGGACACAGTTTTTTTTTTCATAGTACACAAGTTGATTTCTGGTCCGCATCCAGCAGCTGCTTTATGATTGTCTCCTTTGGAATAGATGAACATGTTTGTTACAGTTGTTTGTTTTTCATTTTCCTGCAGCCCACTATGTAAAGTGCAAGCACTGAGACAATAGGAAATGTGCAAATTACTAACATAATGAAAACCAAATGCAAATGGATGTTGTCTCTTTTCTTTCCCGTATTTGACTTGCATATGTCTCCATTCCTATAAATAAATTGTCAGTCTTTGCTCTGTCGCTGTCCCCTGTTTCCCTGCTACTTTGGACCCAGCTGTCTCTCTTCCATTTTTCCCACTCCTGCACCACCACACTTGGCCCAAACTCACCTGACTTCCATCTGGACAATCAACCACTCAGTATTTAAGTCACCATTCACTGCTTTGCCAGAAACATCTTTTATTACCTTCCAGTGTTCATTGCTGTTTTCCTGTTGTCAGTCTGGTTCTCCCATCTAACTGGGTTTGCCTGCCTGTTTGGATTGCTGAACTTTCCTGCATTTGGGTGCTTGCTTCCCCTGAGATCTACACTCACTGGTCATTTTATTAGGTACACCTGTATAATTGTATCAGAATCAGAATCAGTTTTATTGGCCAGGTGTGCTGGACGCATGAGGAATTTGACTCTGGTACAGTGGCTCTCAATGTGCATGTACATATCAACAAGCAAAGGAATGTGCATTAGGAAAAGAGATAAAAAAATAAGAGTAAAGTATTTATAAATAGAGACCTGTATGCAAATGAGTGCAGCTCTTCCACCATATAACTGAATTTAAAACATTAATGACAATTTCACAAACACTAACATTTTGAGCTGTGCTTACCTAAGCCAGCCATCATACCCACCAGTACTCTTACCTGTGTTCCAGTTTGCCAGCTTCAGACCCTGCCATTCTTATTTACTAAACTGTGACACAAATGAAGGAAAGTGCATATTTTTCCTGTTTTTAGTGTATGAGCAAAATATGCAAATCAGGCACCGCTGCTACTTTTCATCAAAGACACCAGGTCCAGTTTTTATGTAAATTGTGATTTATAAACGTCACAGTCACTGACAGTGCTTTGCATGACTCATTACTGTATCTGTTGATGCAGTTTCATATTCAGTTCATTTAAGACTTTGCCACAGCTATTGTGCATTGTTAGATTCTAGGAGATTCTATGATTCTAGGGAAAAGGGACAGAGACAGAGAGAGTAACTGAAAGGGGCTTGGTGACATTACATGGTGTCTAAATGATGATAGTATGTATACTGTGATTAAATGTTTTATCAGAGTAGCTGGAAAGAGCTTGAAAGAAAAGCACAAGCAAACACAAAGTGACCTGGTTTAAGTTCAGACATCAGTCTTAAAAGGTGATCATTTGAATGTCTGCTCTCCTTGATAGAGGTTATAAGTAGGAAAGAAACCAAAGCACTTCAAGTTCCAGACCAAATAATGAAGACAATAGAGGCATTTCCTAATTAAATGAAAATGTTGTATACACTGGAAGTCATTTAGTACAACAGAAATGAGTAAGCTAGGTTTTCCTGTCTGAGTCATATGTTTGTTGAATAAAGATGATGAAACAATTTCCAACTTGACATCAGATAAACAAACTAGATCGTCTCTACTTTTATTCATAGTTTGGACTAACCAGGAGGATGTTATTATGTGGTTCCATTCCAAGTGAACTCCATCTTTCCCCCAGCTATTTGTCTCTGACATGAATGATCGCTGCCTTTGAAAATGGCCGGAAACTTGCTGCAATAATAATTAAAAAATAAATTCAGTTTTTGAAGTTTGCTCACACAGTCTTCTTGCCAGTTCAGAGTATTTTTCTCTTTGGACCCAAGAAAATTCCCATGTACTGCACACTACATGCTAGACTGCTTTGCATTGTATAGAAACCTTTCAAAGCTTGTTGAATAATGTCGCAACACTTCTCAGGGACAGATACAGATGGGTGAGAAAGGTGTTAGTGCTGGGCCATGACGTGCCACGAGAACAGCTTCAGTACAAAATAAGCTCTACTGGAGGGATGATAGCGGAAGACAGCGCTGTCTAACACATCACTCCAGAATCTCCCATAGGTGTTCAATTGGGTTACGATATGGTGACTGTGAAGACCGTAGCATATAATTCACATCATCAAACCATTCAGTGACCCCTCATGCCCTATAGATGGGGGCACTGTTATCCTGGGAGAGACCGCTCATTTATCCAGCTTAATAACAGAACAAAAGTGTTGCTGAGGGAACTGTGAAGCCTCTGCCCATGTTGCTGCCCCAGCAGTGACCCCATCACTCCTGATAGACCTACTTCTGTTCTTCCTGCACTTCCACCTGTCTCTCTTCTTCTTAGCCTCACAAACTAGACACATTTCTTTATAACTCTAGCTCTGCAAACCAACAAAGCCTGAAACATAAATCATACTCCTTCTTTTTGACTGTACCCTGTCACAATTAAGGGTGTAGAAGGGATGTTGTGTTTCTCATTATGATATGCTGGCACAAGAAAATGGTCACAGCCACTATCAGAGCAGGATATTCCTACTGTAACTCTGCTCTCCATCTCCATGACTCTCATTTGTTTGTTTATGCTGGATAAATGGTCATAATTGCCGCTATGACTCATGAACATGAGTGTTTACATCTTTGCTGAGCTTGTTGTTTAGATCTGAACACTGGAGTAAACGGGGATTTTCTAGCATTTGAAACTGTCCTAGCTCAAGTCCCCTGATGGGATCATACAGTGTTGAAAACAAGTTACTAGCAACAGTGGTGTGGCCAGTTTTTACACTGGAGGGATATTATTTGCACACTCCGTTAAAAACTATACTGTATTATAAATATCTGACTTCAGACTATTTCACAAATTACTCTCAGATAGTCTCACACTCATCTAAAATGCATAAACATAGTTGATACAGTACAGATACTGTATATACAGTAAAATAAATCCTCATGTAACAGATTATTTTACATAATGTCACAGCAAGTGGGTGGGCATGTTTTTGACTACTGTCTTAATACTGTGCAAACCAGAATGTGAATTTGCATAATGAACTGTTAAATTTTTGACCAATAACAAATTATTAGCACCATGCACAATGTGTGTCTCTTGAAGTAAAGTGGACATGATCCTAGCAAACTGACAAGCAGCTCCTACTGGAAATGGAATGCATCATTACTTATTCAGGAAGTGCTTGTCAGCTATTCATTAATAGAGTACTCCAGCAACTTAGTATCGCACTCCCTTGAAGTTGGAAAACTGACAGATTTAAATTACAATTCAAAGTAGCAGAGGTCAAACTATCCTTCCTGTACGTCCCAAGCATGGCTCAAGCTTCAAAACACCACTAGATCCTACATTACCTGTACTACAACTGCTGGCATCAGTTTGTCAGTTCCTCTGTACATGATAAAATCTCACATTTCTATTGTCTCACATTTTATAAAGTCCCCTCTAGTGCAACAGTTTCACGGACTCTGTTGTACTTCCCATAAACTGATCAGTATCAGTTCCCAGTTTGATTTGACAGATACTCAGGCATTCGTGTGTGTCACTGTATAGTGCTATTGTTGTATTAGTGACAAGGAACAGCTTTTAAACCTGTGACTGTATACATCTTACTGTATCTCATTTAACATTCCAGTAAATACTGCCCAACACTCTGTCCTATCACAGTGTGTCTACAGGAAACTGTTATGTGCCATTCGCACCAGTCAGTGAGCGAACGAGAAAGAGGCGGACCCAGGTAGCCGACTTCGATGCAAGCAGTGATTTAATATGTACAGTGATGAGGAGAGTAAAAATGCACAGAGGGAAATAGTGCGTAGTCCTGTCGATGAGTAGTAGCCGGGTGTTTGACCAACAGCAGGAGGTGAGGAGATGGAGAGCTGGGCCGAGCTGCGTAGGCTGGGTCACTCCTGGGCTGGTCGGTGGTGATGGTGGCTACTGAAGGTAGAGACAGAGAGATGAAGGCAATAGTGGAACAGATAGGCGACTGAGCATTGACCTGCCTGGGAGGGGAGAGTGGGTTCAACATCTGGAGGAACAGTCCATGGGGAGAACACAAAACAGTAGCTGGCTAGGGGATAAATACATACAAAAAACGAAAAAAATGGCCTAGAGATGAGAACGAACTGGCAAGTGACTGAGGAGTGAAACCGGGTAATATAGTGAGCAACCTAATCAAGTGCAGCTGGTGATAAGGGAGTGAGGAACAGGTGAACGTGATTAGTGTAAATGGGCAAGAGACAGTAGGAAAGGTGAGGGAGGCCAGAGCGGCCAAGCAAACTTGACAGCCTGCAGCCATCAGATGGACACTTTACAGCTCCCTGATTCCCTGTGATGCAAATGTGCAGCAAGATTAGCGTGCTTGTCTGTGTTACAATGTGTTTTGTGGCTCCAGACAGGCAGGCTGGAAGCTGTTGTCTTCATCTGGATGTGACATGATGAGTCACAGGCAAATCTGAGATTGGCATACATTTGATAACAGACAGGGAGGCTTTAATCCTAATTAACTGGTTAAAACCCACCACACTGAATATCACTTGGCTAAACATAAACAGTAGTGTGTATTGATGAAACAGACTCAGCTGGCTACTAGTCATTCATGAAGAAATCAGCAGTGAGCCTTTAGGACCACTAGATGCCTCCATTGTTACCTGAGGAATGCTGCTCTTGCACCATCACATTCACATTCACTCACATTGTTTTTTCTGTTTTATTATTATTATTATTTTATTTTTCACAAATTACAATTCTAGTGAATTTGATACTGTTGCAATTCTATATGCACTTAACCTTTATAGGTTAGTTTCTCCAGGAGTAAAGGGTATTTATTTGCCTTCCTATACTAAATGAACTTTCCAAATTCAAATATTGCATTATACTAAAATAGCTTTGGAAACATGCAGAGCAGATGTGCATTGCAGCAAAAGAAAATGAGGAAGTGATGCAACAGTTTGATGTTTCAGTGTAGTTGTTAGAGAAGCAGAAAGTTCAAGGCCACCAGATAGCAACCTATTTTCATGTATCGTTAATTTGGTTAGAGGATGCTTTTCATGGTTTACATTGTGTGACAGTGACCTTGTGTGTGTTTGTGAGTAGAGGTGAGATCATTTTAAAAGGGAATGAGGAGAACAAGATAAAGAAGGACAGATGAGCTCATTTAGTTGATTTGAGGAGGGGGAAGGCGAGGATGTGTGGGAGAGATACAGTATATGGTGCACATGAACAAAACCTTAGCGTTAGTTTGTGGGTATTTACCTGAAGAAGACCTGTTAGATCAAAATGATAATAGAAGCTAAGTTTGACATTTTAGGAATTTTCCATATTTGCTTTCTTTGGCAGAGTTAAATGAAAAGATCGTTGATGCTCGTCACCTATGTGGTGTTGTGGAGTAGTGAACGACACTCCACTAAACTAGTAGTTTAACTATATTATGCAGTAGCTTGCTGGTAGCTTAAGTACGTTCATATTTGCATAATGATTCAAGTACAGTAGTTACATTGTTTTCTTTGCCATTTTTGTGTGGTTAACTACTTTAACTATACAGAAAAACTTACTTGCTACATGTGAAAAAGTGTTCAGCAGTGGCAAGGACATTTTCAGTGCCAAACAAAAACACCTGTTGATAAGAACTTTGAGAGTCAGGTCATGTCATTTAAACAAGAGATTCTGCTCTGACAAGTAAAAAAAATAGGCCCATTGCTTAGACCATTGTTCAAGCTGTTCACACTGTCTAAAAATGTACAAGTTAAAGAATGTTTTACTTGTTAAGACTGTCCTGGGCAGAGGCAGGGGGTGGCCACCCCTGGTCCACCCCCTGCCTCAGTCAGAATGTGTTGCTTGTGAGTATTAATGAATGAAAATGAAAAACAATGACAAATTGTTGCCTTAAATATAGCTAACATTTTTCTGGTGTTTTATAGTTGACATAGGTCAAATTCATTTTATTTTATGTCATGCATGCAGAGTAATATTTGCTTTCAATTCTCTGAATGTGTTGTTATGGATTACTTGGCATGATTTGCCTCAGTGTGGGGGAGGCAATAGATATTTAAAGAAACCACTATGTGTGTCTCATTTTTAAAACAAAATAAACAATTTGTTTTTTAATAATATATGGTTTATTATGTCACTGACCTAGGAGTTTAATTTACCTTTTACATTTATTTAAAATGTGCCACCCTGTTAAAATTTTATACAACCACTCCTGAAGATTGCACAAGTCAGATATTACAAAACTGGCAAGCATGACAGAAGGCCTTTTTTGTAGACCAGTGTTCAAGTCGGTCAAATGGTCTAAAAGCTGCAAGTTAAATATGTTTTCTTTATGGTTTAGTTGTAGTCAGATAATACAAAACACAGATTTGTTTTTGAAAAACACAACATTCTTTGCAGTTCTGACAGATCTTTGCAGCTTCCCTCAGGTCTGCCAAGGTGTTTTAGCATCTTTCAGGTCATTGTTTTGGTTTTCCAGCCTTTATAGTAGTTAACTCTTGCCACTTTCATTAGCCTAATTTTGGCATGTGGGAACAGGAGGGGAAAAAAGAAAACCATTAAACACCACTAGCTCAGCACCAAAAAAAGCAACTATCATAAACTACAGATCCTGATGTTTCCTCCAAACAGAGGTGGCGGAGACCAAAAACGGAGCTGAAAGGTAGGTTAATACTAAAATTAAATTCATCAGGTAAACAGAAGTATTATGCCAAATGAGTGATACAGGAATAGTCGTCTGTGCCTGCTGGTTTGCCATATTAATTGAAAATGATGTCTGTGTTGTGTTAACAGTTTGTTGCTGCTGCCCCAGGTGGCCCAGAGGTCTGTTATTTCAGGCTTAAATTACTTGTTTACAAAGATTTGTTTCACTCATTGTAGCATACTATAGTGCAGTAATGCACATACCATTTGTAGCCAGTTTTTATGCATACAGAATTATTATACATACCCTGTAAACCTTATATAAATAACATGCTTTGGCAATGCTGCATTGTCAAGGTAATAAAGTAAATGTGAAATTGAAAAAAGAAAAAAACTGATGTAGCTGACAGGGAAAGGCTACCATATGGCAAGCCAGGAAGGAGGGAGAAAGAGAGCACAGCACACTAAAGGGGCGGGAGACAATAAATGACAGGAGGTTGTAAGGAGAGAGAGAGAAAGAAAGAGAGAGGTGTGGGGCAGGAATAGGAGGATGACAAAAATGATGGAGACCAGAAAACGAGTTTAGACCTGGGTGATAATGTGTCACGTGGGTGGGAGGAAGTGATCGAGATGAGTTTGTAACAGGGCGAGTTGAGGGCAGTGGGTGGCACAGCCTACAGCTTGGAAGCAGAGGAGGTGACAGTGGGGGGTGTTCACTGCTCAGTGATGTGTTATGATCTGACTCCCCCCATTACATACACACAGAATTGTGTTTTTGTCATTTACGAGGACACTGATTTGATTTGCTTTTCTCTATTTTTCTTTGTGACAGCAAATGAGAAGACCAACAATGTGTTAGCTCATTTTTTGGTACTTTCTATTTCCCCCGATCTGCCTGTGACACTCAAATCCAAACATACAGGTTCCTTCTGAAGACATGAAACTTTAAAAATAGTTTCTTCTTCTTCTTTTTTTAAGGCAAATAATTTTGTAGAACACCTAAGCACTGTACATGTTAAGAAACATTACTCCAACAGGAGTAAATAATACATTTGATGGGGACTATTTTCTGCTGTGGATTAATACACATTCAGTGCTCTTGTGAGTATTTACAGCAGCAGAATGCTGTATGTGGCCCTGACTCAGTTCTTGTGTTCGTTGTAATAAAGGAATTTGTCAACAAGTGCTGATATGTTTTTAATAGTTTATATTATAGTTAGGACAGCAGTTAACAGGCTGTGGCACCTTGTAATAGATTAGTTATCAGCTTTGACAGTTTTATACAGTTTGTTGACAATAATACAAAAATATCATCTTATCTTTTAAAACTTAATGATTTATATAGTGAGAACAACCTTGTGGAGCCATGTCCCTGTAATGTGACAGTATGAACAGATTTATGCTCCCAGAATATGATTAATACACGCACACACACATACACATAAAGGGAGAGAGACAGACTCTCTCTCCCTCTCTCTCCCTCTTTTGCTCTCCTGCTCCCTTGCTCTCCCTCATTCTGGCTCTGTTGCCAAGGCTACCATACAGCCTCTTGCTGCATATACCTAGACGAAGCTGCTGCCTGTGGATCTCTCTCTCCTCCAGGATACAAACAAAAGAAACCCATCAGACTTTTATATTTCTCTCGCTCTTCCACGCATAGACACACACAGATAAAGATTCTGCCTTTCCTAAGCTCGCACACACCCTTCGCCTCTCTCTGTTTTTTACTGTCGGTGTGTCTCCTTCCTTGAAACAACACTCCTTCTTCTCCCAAACAGAGGAGTAATAAAGGGGTTGGTTCTTGGTGTTTGGCTCCTGGTCTTTGGCTCAGAGGGAGCAGAGTGGCAGATGGCGATGTGAAGGCGAGCTCAGTCAGGTAAGAGGACTTATCCTAACCAGACTTAAGGCTCTGGGTGAGTGACTGTTCCAGCCCTCCTCTCCTCCTTCTGTCTCTCCCTCTTTCCCCCTCCATGGCTGTGCGACATGAGGTGAATACCAATTCCTCAGTATAGCCCCCATGGTTCATATGGCTGCTGTGCTTCACTGGCTGTAAAAAGGTAGGGATGTGTCATTCCACTTCTCTGTGAATGTGTTAGATTATTGAAACTAATCATCTACCAACAGGTTGGTTTTTCGATGCTGTTATTAACTGTGCATTTCCTCCTTTGTCTATTATTATTCAAAGCTTGATTTCCTCTGTCTTGTATCATGTCTATGTGACAACGTGGGAGTTACCAGAGAAAGATCCAACAGTCCACCTCCCTGGGTGATTCATTACTAATCCATCCAGCTCTGCACTGTGTGGTCGCTCTAGCTCACCGTAGCCATGTACATGATATGAATGGTGTTTTGTCTTAGCATGAATGACTGCCAGAGAATGCCATTCCTGCACTGGTGTTGCGATGCAGAACAATCTTTTTAACACAATCCTTTGTCACCGAGAATCCAGATATATCTCCAGCAGCCTGTAAATCAATTCACAATGCAGCACATTTCAATTATTCATATAGTATAGCTTAGGCTGAACTGTAAGTTTATAATAGTGTTAATGTGATTTCTCTTTGAAACATCCCTGGAGCTGCTGTGAAAGATTGTAGGAGTGTATGTAAACAATAGAGCTGATTGATTATCTGTCTGTGTGATATACAGAGAGAAGCTGGAGACTTGCTAGGTATTTAATTCTAAGGTTATTGCGAGCTTTTATGTGTATTAATATAAAGATTTTATTTGTGTGGGGGTGTGTGCGTGTGAGAGAAAGGTTGCTGAAGCAGGTCTTGGCTCTTTATCTCATGTTACCATCCCATCATCACTTTCAGTAAGAGCTTCCTCTTACTTTGTCTCCCTGCCACATGAGCTCTTCAACAACGCGCTTGATAACTCACTCATCACGCTCTTTGATTCACCTGGAAACAAGAAATGCTTCAACTGAGATTCAGCTGTAAAGATGAGGATGCCTCAGACAAAGCAAAACAAAGGCTGAACATTTTTAAAAACTACAGTAGAAAGGTATAATAGATCTGGACATTATTTTTCCAGATGGACACATGGCTGGCATCAGGAGTGGCCATTAACCCATGAGCCAGCTGTAGCCAAAAGGAGAGGGGGGGGGAAATGACACCACGTTAATTCTGCTTGTTCCGGTAGGAAGGAGCTTTACTCAGCTGGTTCAGGTAACACTTGTTCCTAGTCCAGTGTGTTCCTCAGGCCATGGGCTTTTGTTGAATGGCTCAGGTTGGACTCTGCTGGATGTTGGGTGCCGTGAATGGATGCAGATCAATGGAAACACTACGCACATACTCTATTTGAAGACTGAGGGGGTGGTGTTTGTAAGGACCTAAAGACAGTGGACCTTCAGTGAGGAATGAATCAGATGAATCAGCTGTCAGGTCTGACTTATTTGCTATGAACCGGTTTGGCCTGGTTATATATTTTTCAGAAAACACTACACTGAAATAGAGATGTTATTGCAAATCTGGAGTTCATTGACAGTTATTGGACAACGAAAGGTGTTTTTTTCCTATTATTTTTAACAATATCTCTGTATTACAATATTCAGTTTTGGACTGCAGCTTTTTGTAATTATTTGAATAACTCTAACCTCTTAACAAACAGATGTTCTCTTTTGTTTTTGCGCTGTGTGTGAGACTGGTAAAACTTTGCTTCATTTCCTGTCTATCCTGTATCGCTGTTCCACCTTATCATTATTCCAAATGTTGTACTTGATGTTAAAATCAAGTAAAACATTCAAACCAAGACTCTGTTTTTCACAGAACACCATTTCACTCAGTGAAAACATTCTAGATGTCTGTTCTATTCAGTCACTTGTACATCATTTTATACAAACTGTTCCCACATCTGCAGATATGTTTGGTGTTCTTAGATACTCTAGGCTGTCATCTAAACTTTGAAGTACAGTTCTGTGGGTTTGAATAATCACGATGCTTAAGTGACAAAGAGCTAGCTGTTTTAATTGAATACATGATGTTCCTGCTGTTTGTTAAATGTAGGGCTGTATTTACAGGACACTGAGCTTATGTTCTCTGTATTATTTATGACAGTTTTGGAGGTTTTAAGAAACTGGGGGGATGTTACATTCTATATATACTACTACATATAAATTCCGCTAACTTTTGGCCTATAAATAACAGAATTCCTTGCAGTAGGAAAAGGCTTGGACACGACATGTTTGGACATAAAATGCAGACAATATTATTGAATGGTTAACACTAATTTTTAAGGAATTTCGTATGTTCTTATTCTTGGAGTCTGGTCAAAAAATGTATGATCCTACACTAACTACAGCCCTGGTTAAATGTACCAGGCAAGTCACCAAACAAGCACTCAGCCACCAAAGCGAGTGATCGGAAAACAAAAATATTTGCGTCAAAGAAGAAAGGCAAAGAGAGGTGCAATTTTTTGTGGAAAAAAGTGAATATTGTCACCCGCTCTCCCAGTGCAGAGCTAGAGTATGTTTGTGCTTTTCATTTTTCATGCAGTGTGCCTTCCACAATGTGTGTGTGTCTGTGTGCATGCTACAATATGCTGGTTGCCACAGTTACCAAAACGCCAGCCTCACTGCGTCACTGCTGTAAAACCCTTCACATGAAAAAAAGAGCTGTTTTTTCTCCAGTTCATCCTCCTGTCCACTCATCTACCTGTCCATCTATTGTTGAAAAAACAAACACACTGAACTTTCTCAGTTTCTCTTATACAACTTTATGTGTGTGTGTTTGTAAATGTGTGTGTACATTGTATGTATGCACGTTGCCATGGCTACGGACTGGGCTAACTGGCGTCATCACTTCAAAACCACCTTCGCAGCAATGGGAGAGAGACAGAGAAGGACTCAAAGCAGCTCCCCTGTGCTCAACACCTGCACTCACACACCCACACTACTGGTGTGGTCTCATATTCCACTGAGCTCGCCCAGTTCATTCAACAGGGTGCAGTGGCACAGAAGGAGAGGAGGGAAGATGAGAGACAGGAGAGGAGAGCAGAGAAGGCTTCATGCATACTGAGTTGGCTGGAGCAGCCTGAATGTATTTCAGAGGGTGTTTAGTTAGTCTGGAGGGAGAGAGAGGCAAAGAAAGAAAGAGAGGGGAAGAAATATTGACAGTTTACTGTGTCACCTTACATCACCATCCTCCGCTCATGAAAGCACAGCTGGGAGCTGACAAGGGTGCTACTCTGATCCATCTTTAGATGACGCTTGATTACTAACCCAGTCTCAGTATGACCAGTTGAATTTGAGTCACAAGGTCCCTGTAGTGTACATGTAGTAATTTGGGGCACAACTGTGAATGTGTTCAAATGACCTGTAACCTGCGTATGTCTCTTTTCTTTATTTTGAAATGTCAAAACGGGAGATGTAATGTTTGCCTTCTGTCCTTCAGATTTGACTCTGCTGCACAATGGCTGGAAACGGCTGGTTGTCACAGGATACAGGATTTAACTTGATCATGTGATCTGACTCCCTCCCCAGTTCCCTGTCATCTATCATTGGTGAGTCATGCGACTGGCTGTATAGTGTTTTGCACATTCCAGTAAGCCAACTGGGCAATTATTTTTCGTGTGCAATGTTGGTTTGTAAGTCATTGATGAAAACTTGTTCCAGACTCACTCCTGACAAATTTAGACATTAGCAACACATACGGACAAAGTGATATGTGCGCAAACAGTAGTCTACACCACCACTCTCACAAGCCCACGCATTCACACATCCGCACCAGCCACGTGGCGGTAATCAGCCAAATGTACAAAACACCTTTATTAATGGTTGAAGGACAAAAGAGCAGGGTGGAAAAGGGCTTTGAATATACTGCTGGCTGATACAGAGAGGCTGTGTGTGTGTGTGTGTGTGTGTGTGTTTTGTCAGTGGATGATAATGCTCAGGACGGATGAGAGGGATGAGAGCCACTCTGTTGCCAAGGCAACGGACAGGGCTGTAAACACGCTACCCCTGACTCATCCTTGCACAATGGAGCCTTTCTCTCTCTCTCTCTCTCTCTCTGTGTGTGTCACACACACACACACACACACACACACACACACACACACACACACACACACACACACACACGTTGTGTTTTCATTCCTTGCAGGGACTTTACATTGACTTACATTCATTTCCTGTAGACTTATCCTAACCGTAACCATAACCACTACTTGCCTAATCCTAACACCTAACCGTAAACCATGTTGCCACCCTAAAATTCAGTGATTTCCTTGTGGGGACCAGACTCCTCACAAGGATAGCCGAGTCCCCAAAATGTGAGTGTGTTAACAGGTTCGGTCTCCATAATGTAAGTAATACAAAGGCACACATACGCACAGACACACAATGTAGTCCAGTCTAAGGGAGACAAGAGGATTCAGATGAGAGCCGCTCCAAGTTGCTTAGCTATACATTTGAATAAACCTGTGAAATAAATGCAACTCTTTTTGTCATATATACACTAATTTAAAAAAACATTATAAAAGCCATATGAACAGAAAACCATTGATTTTGTAAAGTATATATGCATGTTAAATGTTGTTCACACAGGGAATCTTATAGTCTAACACCACACTAGCCCCATTGGCTCATGAATGCAACAACAAAATAAAATTTTGTTTATTTAAACATTGTTTTTTGGGGAACTTTGGAAGCTCATTCCTCATTGACACTTTTGTTAGAATTTCAGAAAGGCAAATACACAATAACTTCAAATAACAGAATTACAATCAACTGTGAAAGCCTTGTGATCACAGAAGGAAGATGTCAAATACCTTTAACACAAGGGAACCTCATTTAACAGGGGGATCATGACCTGCCGGCTGAGCAGCTCCACCCGTTCCCATACAGAGGACTCCATCTTCCTGAGGCCTGACGAAGACCCCGTCTGGCTAGATGAACCTCCAAAGATTGACAGAACCCCTAGAAAAGATGGGCTGCCAGAATGCAAAGATGGACTCACAGGTGGTCAAAGCCCACAGGGGGAGGAAGTCTTTATGCACAAGGTGTACACGCTAGTGATTGAGATCCACTGCTGGGCCGCACTGTTTGTCATCTCCCAAGTCACGGTATGGATGCCAGTTGTAAGAAAAATTAAGTAAAAATTGGACATAATCTTTACTTAGTTGTAGATGTCTGATTTAAATTAGAGCATTCCT
>NW_018128018.1:408105-419278 GCF_001952655.1 Monopterus albus | reverse complement strand
CTCAGCATGTAATCTAGACTGGACTGAGAAATTCACAGTAGTGTATTTGCAGCACAATTCAAATGACACTTTAAAACTTAAACACAAGGTTTTCTCTCAACTTCATTCTTATCTTTCCATAAAGATTTTCTTTTCATATGCATCATGACACTATCATGTTCTCTACAGTGCTTGATTGTAATGTTTTTTGTTAGAATTAGACACCTTCTTCCCAGTTCTGTCTATCTCTTTCTCACTCTCTCTCTCTGTTGACTTCATGTTTAATTCATTATAGGATCCTCACACATGCGGCCATGATTATGACACCAGACTGCACATGGGCAGTTTACATATTTTTTTATGTCTGTGTAATGGGCCATCTTCTTTTCTTCTCTTTTACTTTTCACCTGAGAGCAATGCCACAATGCTTCTTGGTTACCAGTGTATGATTGGCATGTGACAAGTGACAATCTACCCCGCACCCCCCAGGGCTACTGGATGTTTTTTGTTGTGGAAGGAAACGGCCCACTCTCTTCCATCTACAAATCCCTGCAAGTCATCGACTTCTACCTTGGCTTCATCTTACCGTGCCATCCAATTTTTGGAATGGACGTAAGTGTTAGTCCTGGAGTTGTTTTGGATGAAAATCACAAAGAAAAAAGTGTTGGCTGTGTCTCACCTTTTCCTGTTTTTCTGTGCTGGCTAGTCTATGGTGTTGATGAAGGAAGTGGTAAACACCCAGCAGCACAACTGGATTGTCCATGGAACTTCAGGTGTTGGTGTGATCATCTGTGTTGTTATGGTAAAATACTGCAGATTTTATTATCATTTATCAAGGAACATGACCTTCTTGACAAAAAACTGGACTGGATCTTTGAGTTATTGATTTGCAGATTGGCTAGTTAACTAAATAGATGCATATTTGAAGTGAAAAATTGATATTTACTGCTTCCTGTTTTCTGTCCACCTCTCCTCAGGTCATCCACATGGTGTGTAAGTGGTGTTATGGCACTGGCTTGTGGTCATCAGGAACAGTATCAAGGGACATTGGTGATCGGCGTCAGTCTGTAAGCCGCCAACCCTCCTTCACCCTGTCAGAGTGGACGGACGCTCAGGAGGACCTACTGGACCTAGACCCTATGCCTCAGACACCAGTCTTTGACAATGACATCAGGATGGAGGGAGACTCCGCCACCCTCACTGTCACACCAGTGGGGCTTCAGGAGAGGTTAGCATAAGAGTGTGCTGCAGAAACCAGTATCATTTTTGGAAGTCATAGAGGATGTCCATATTTTTATGTCCCAAATAGGTAGACTGTGCTCATACTGACTGATTCTGTGTATATCACACAGGAGAGGCTCCAATGTTTCCCTGACCTTGGACATGTGTACACCAGGCTGCACTGAGCCCTATGGCTATGGAGCCCAGCTCTCTCCCAGAGACCAGTCTGCCCAGGAGTACCTCCGACAGGGAACACATGTCTTAACTCCAACCATGCTACACACAAGGGCCATGGATGACCAGGGCCTTCAGGCTGAGTTTTATGTGAGCATAGCAACAACAATTTACACCCACACTCTGTAGTTTAACAGAGATGAACAGAGACTTAACAGAAAAGATGTACACTGACACACACAGACGTGGCACAAGCGCCCCCACACACACAGTCACCCAATGGATCTCTGCATACACCAATAAGCCTTTCTATTGTTAGTGAGTGAAGGAAAAAAAGATACAGGCATATTTGCATCCAAAACCCACAGAGGAAAGATGTATCAAAAAATCATACACATGTTTATCACTTTCAGTTACAAAGTTTATTGTGAAGGGCAGTGAATGAAATTTTTTTGAATATTGTTTGCTTACTGTTTTGTTGCCTTGTAAAAAAAACAAGGCTATGACATCACCTTCGTTTCAGCAAGGGCCAATTGTCATTGCACTCATTGTTCCATTGGCAGGAAACTCCCATGAACTTTGTGGACCCTAAAGAGTACAACTACCCAGGGCTGGTGAGAAAGAATCGCTACAAAACCATCTTACCCAGTGAGTACAAGTGCAACACAACACAACAGAGATCATAAAGTTGTACATGTTGTAAAATTTGCCCTTTTATGCAGCATATATTAACAATTTATTTCACATTCTCATCAAGTTTGTAAATGGTCTGTCTCTATGCACCAGAATACCGATACTCAGGCTGGGCCACAGCACAAAAAAATACTTGAACCAAACTTGTAATAAAACTGATCTGTAATAGGCAATACATTATACATGCATACATATTTTGCTGTTATTTTTTTCAAGTGAAACCCATCTGTCTCTCTTTCATATGATTTCTAATACTGCCCACCTGCAGACACACACAGCAGAGTGATTTTGAAATCACAGGATGAAGACGATTTCCTCACTACCTACATCAATGCTAATTATCTCAAAGTAAGTGAAAATATGAGTTTCCTGAGTACTGTCCTGCCATGTAGCCACTGCAACTTTATTGGTTCTCCATGGATGTGATCTTGTGCTCTCAGTAACTGCAAATGATAAGATTTAGTGTGTGTGTGTGTAGGGCTATGGGGGTGAGGAGCATGCATACATTGCCACCCAGGGTCCCACTGTGAACACAGTAGGGGACTTCTGGAGGATGGTGTGGCAGGAGAAAAGCCCAATAATAGTGATGATCACCAACCTGGAGGAGAAAAATGAGGTCAGTGATGAAGATGATGATGATAGTGGTAATGACAGACGCATTAATGTGTAAATGCACAAATATGCTGATAATGGGATGGGCAAAAATATCCATTTGTGTCCATTGTGTCTTGCAGAAATGTGCAGAGTACTGGCCAGAGGACACTGTGACCCACGAGGGCATCGAGATTGCCGTTGTCTCGGTAACACAGGAGGATGACTACAGTCTGAGGGTGTTTACACTGAAGGTAAGATGATATATCACATCATAATAGTGATTAAAGTGCAGAGTTTTAATCAAATTGGCAAGGGTCAGTTCAAACAGATAGGAAAACTAAATCTAATTTGCCGCTAGTGGTAGAGACGTGCCAATTTGCAAATACAGGTTAACAAAATTTAATTTCAGGTGCTTGAAGAATTCAAAATTTTTATTAGGACAAATCTACAAGGTTAAAGCCATGCTAACAACTACAGTATATGTGAGGCAGCATGTGACAATGCTAACTTGATGATATTTAGCAGGTATAACATCTGCCATGGTCACCCTCTCAGTTTAGTGTGTTACCAATTTAACTTGGTAATTAGTGCTATACACAGCAAATACAACTGAGGCTGATCGTAATGTGATTTTATTTGCAGGTGGTCATAGGCCAAAGCACTGGACAAATGAAAAATGACCTGATTGTCAGTTAGGTTCTGAGAGGAATGTGTGAGCCATGTTTAATAACAATCCATCTTGTCATTCAGTGTGAACAGTAGTGTAGAGGAACAGTTACCAAAGTCGTTTTTAAATATACATTATATAATATGCATGATTGGATGACTGGATGTGTGCACACTCAAGATAAATACAAGACCATGTAGTCAAAACAGGAAATACTGAAGTGTGTACTTGCCATCACAACAGATTGTGATCTTTAGTTCTCAGCATTCCAAACACCCAAGTTTTTTTTAAAAACCAAAATAAATGTTTTTATCAGACTGTTTCAGCAGATTGTCAAAGTGCATACAGACTCATCGTGCGTGTTGGTGTTGGGTGATAGTTTACTCAATGTTGCTGATGTAGTTGCACTTTTCAGTTCCATTCATGTGTTCATGATGGGTGCTTTATATTTAATTTGGGGTCATGGTGGCATTTGCACACAGAAGCCAAACATGATAATTCAGTAAATGCAGCCTGCATCTGATTATTAAGCACCAGGGGATCATTACATAACTGCGCTCTGAGTTAAAAGCCTGTTGTTTATTACACTCTTCTATCTGTCGGATTAATAATTATTGTCCGACCCACACTCGGGGAGCAGAGGCAGCTGATAGATTTGATTTTGTGTAATATTGGCAAGGACTATGTAAGCTTTTTTTATAAGCATCAGTCTTTTTTGCTGTGTTGCTTTGCATTCATTGTTGTCATAGCAACTAACACCAAGGTAACAATTTGGATAGACATGCAGATCAACAGCCTGTTCAGAAAAAAGCGTCTTCAGTGTGTCTGCCTCTTGTACATGCATGCACAACCTAATTATATCTGTATTACATGCCTTTCTGTTTGTCCATGTGTCTGTGCACTTGCACCAGTGTGGGGGAGAAAAGCGCACTCTGCGGCAGTACTGGTACACTTCATGGCCTGATCAGAAGACTCCAGACAAGGCTCCGCCCCTGCTGGAACTAGTGCAGGAAGTGGAAAGGGCCCGAGAGGAAGCCCCGCCTTCCAGTGGCCCTATAATTGTCCATTGCAGGTACAGAAGCAGCTTGTCTGTGAGTAAAAAAGGCTATGCCCAGTTTTATATTGGAGGAATCCTTTTTAATAAATCAACCACTCACCCACTTCTAAACTGCTCCTGTGTGATTTCCCCAAGGATGATTTGAGATTAATAAGATTAGTAGGATCAGTGCTAATCAATACACCAATCAATCCATTGTCCCCGCTGCTTCATTGCCACCTCCATCCTGTGCAAGCAGCTGAAGACCGAGGGTGTGGTTGACATCCTGAAAACTACCTGCCAGCTCCGTCTGGACAGGTGAGATATTCTTAACACAGGTGACATAGTTTGAGTTGATTTGGTTCTAAATCACAAACAAGATGCTGTGGGGATTTATTCCAAAATGAAATTTCAATTAAAAATGGTACAGTAGCCAAACCTCGGAGTCATCTCACCTTCATCCATTGTCTAAAATGAGTGCTCAGTGGTTAATAGTTTTTCACAGAGTAAAAATGAGGCAAATATTTCTTATGGAATATTTTGGAGGCAAAAAACCCCACAACACACCTCTCTCTCAGAGCACTCTGGTAGCCTCACTGCCTTTCTGTCAGATATAGGCAAATGGGAATGGAACGGAATTCATGTCCACATGTACCTTTGGACACACTGCTATTCCTCTCACAAGTAAACTGAGGGAAACTCAATATAAGGAATGAACAGATTAAGACAGTACTCAGGGTATGGTCTGAAATAAAAAGCTTAAAAAATATCCCATATCCATATCCAGAGCTACTAAAATAGCATCAAATCCAGATTTAATACCAACTATTATAGATCCTGATTTTTAATAATGGCTTGATAAAGGACTGATCTACTGTATAAACAGAACATTTTTGATAAAGTCTGAAATTATTTCAGCAACTTTCTGAGGAATTTACCTTACCTATCCATGGTTTTTATAAATTCTTACAACTGAGGCATTATGTTCAAGAAACATAAGGAGTGGGAGAATATTTGTAAACCATTAGCAGAACTGGAAAAATTAATAATAACAATTGACAAAGATAGGATGAAAAAAGGAATTATATCAAAAATATATAAAGTGCTTCAACTTGAGTCATTGGTGTACTTAGTGTTTAGCCTATAGCCTAGGCTAAAAACAGTGGCTACATTGTAACACACTGTATCAGTGGCACAATGGCACCAGGCAAAAGCAAAAATCTGCTGTCTGAGCCTTCAACATCTTCAAAGCTTCTTCAGACCCTTAGACCCGTGTAGCATACAGTAGTTGCGCCCAGGGAGAGGTTCTAGAACATCATGCTGGGGACATGGATGAAGCACCCTGGGTGTTCTTCAGACAGAGAGCTGTGGGAGATCTGAATATACAAACTAAAGAAATTAACTTTGTAATTTACGATCACACTTTTACTGAATCCACCCCCACTAATGTGGCTTGAGTCCCCACGCCCAGTGATCTACCACTGAGTACTTCAAAGGGTGAGAATCCCACTGCACCTACTTTTATTTGGATGCAAAAACTCACAACTTAAAGCAATACTGTAGCAGAGGACCTAACTGTAAGATCATCCTGCTATGACCAGCAAGACAGAAAGTCCATTGTTGTTTTAAATCTTTGTCTAGTAATGCAGTTAGTGATGTGATTGCATAAGATTCTTTTCTACAGATATGGTCAGTGAAAACAGTAAAACCTGAGAAATACCCATGACAAGTCAATAAAATCTATCCCCTCTTTAGAGACATAATGTGAACATTTAGAGAACACGTGACTAGGACAGAGTGATCTCTCCAAAATACCAGAATCATCTGATACTCATTCTAAGTCTGTGCCGGTACCTGTCCACCCCGTCCAAAGTTTTCTAGGCCCATCCCTGGCTGTACTAAACATAAATAGCCACAGTACTCAGTCTCAGGCTGCAAAAAATATTTTAAAAGCCTATATTAATTTATTCTTTGTTTTAAATTCCAAAATCAAGAAATTAATTTTCAATTTGGGTGAACTGTTTCTTAAAAGACAACCAACTACATACAAGACATTTTGATTTGATTTGATTAATTCTTTCAAGCATATAAAACATTTGATATAACAACACACATTTTTACACACAATCCAATAACAATTTGCTTATACCTGGTACATGCTTGAATGGAGTAGGAAGAAGTCAGACTTATCCAGTCCTACCCCATGACATCATCTTACTAGACTTATCCAGTCCTACCCCATGACATTATTTTACAACTTTTAAATCCTAAGCAATATCTCTAGATAAATAATTATCCTCTACACCACACAAGTAATATACTAAAGAATTATTACAAAGTGTTAACATTCATACACCACACCCACAATGTTCCATCTAATTAATCATTAAACCTGTTCTTGCATATATCTTGATTGACACATACCTTTATATTTACGTTTAAACTAATCAATTCTATTACTGTTTTTTATGTCCACACTTAAATTATTCCATAGTTTTACCCCACTTATGGAAATACAGAATCTTTTTTTGGTTGTACATATAGAATGAACTTTTAAGTTTAACTGACCCCTTAAATTGTATCCCCCTTCCCTTTCATTAAATAGTTTTTGAATTCCCCCAGGTAATAAAATGTATACCTTTGTTATTTAGCTGATCATCTAACATGATTAGAGGGTGAGTGAAAAATGTACAATAGGCTAACTTGACAGCACACATGGGTTTTCATGAATGCCCTACCAAAAATGTGTATACCCTTATAAAAACAAGACTAAGAGCCTAAAGCTATGCTAAGGGCTCCGAGAGACTGTATTTTGGCACAACAGTGCTTTGAGGTAAATGCTAACATCTGCATGCTATGCTAATGTTCTCACAGCGACAACACTAACATGCTGATGTTTGCCATGCTCGCCAAATTTTAGCATTTTTAACATTTGCTAATAGTCATCAAACACAAAATGTCCTGATGATTGTGTTGGAGAAAAAACTTTCAGCTCATTCTGAAGGCAACATGAATGTCTGCTGGGGGAAAGCATGTCAGTTGGATTCTGGTGGTGACCATGAAAGTGATGGACCTACTGACCATTGCTAGCACGGCTAGGAAACTGCACACTTTTTTTTTCTAACCGAATAACTGTGTTTGTCTTTCTGTGTGTTTGTCAGGGGTGGGATGATCCAGACATGCGAGCAGTACCAGTTTGTGCATCATGTTCTCAGCCTGTATGAGAAGCAGCTGTCTCACACTGCTGAGGAGTAGAGTGAGCGCTACAGCCAGACCGAGACACACCACTGTACACTGTGCTGCCTCTGGTGGCATACATCACTGTACCTAGCATCATCTCAGTATCACCCTTTAACAAGTTTAAATCATCTTTTAATCTCTTCACCTAGGACAAGCCCGCTCAGACAGGACTGAACAGCTGACATGAAATCTGTGCTTATTGTATGTCTTTGAGCAGAACAAACATAAGGTGGGATTTCAGATAGCCATTCCAAAAAACTCTAATGGCTCAGTTTAGTGTCATTGAACCACATAGTCTTGGAGAGTCGAAACAGTCAGGCTCAAAGTAATCCAACCAATGTCATTTCATTTGCACTGGTGAGGTTTTATCATGTTGTTGTACATGAGTGTCAGTCATCAAGGCCTTGTTTAATAGTTGATCTGAAATAGCCCCCTCACACACTATAGAGTATGTGCTGTTATCAAAAGGTTAAACTGGAGCTGAAGTATAATCAGATCAATTGCTGTGGTGACCGTTTTTTTTAAGGAGGAAATTCAAGCTCATTACAAATGCCAGCATAATTTAAGTCTACAGAGATGATCAAATGCCAGCCTAATATTTATCTCTATATAGATATAAAAGTTCATATTAATTGTAAGTTAACTAGCATCAGGCTTTTTTCATATTCACTCACTGATAATCATTTTCAATGTTAAAAAAAGAAAAGGAATTAAAAAAGCCCATTACAGAAGGCCTGTTTTGAATTTTGATGCATTCAGGAGCCATCTCATCTTCAGGTTGCATGGTGCTAAGTGTTCATTAAAGGCATGTGCAATGTTATGGAACATAGGAATGTATAACAATTAGGTTATTAATTAACTAATTAGGATTTCTGTGCAATCTACAGTATTACAGTTTTATGTCGCTGCCTGTGCAGTCCTCATGGCCCATGATGTTTACAGTAAACAACTCCTACATTAAGGCCACATAGATGTAGGCGTCACAAAGACAGCGACACTGAGGGAACAGAGGCCAGAAATAGTATTAGACTATTTAAAAAAATCAATGCAGAGCTCTGGAGAATCTGACATACTGTATACCTGTCATCAGTGTTTCCAATGGACATGCAGAGGAACACAAAAAGTTGCACCATAAATGCACCGTAAATTGAGGAATACTTAACCAGAGCTGATGTTCTTGTAAATGTCCCACTGCTATCACGGAGTTTCTCACTCTCAGGGTCACTCGCTCTGTGGCGCCTCCGATTTCAGCAGTAGCTTGAACACATTTGTGGAGTAAGGCGCCCATGATTGTTGTATAGACAGGTCAGGCCTAATCTGTATGAAGCACAATAGACCAACTAAGGTTGTCTCTCTGATGTTCATCTGTAAAAGTTACTTTTTCTGTATTGTGTTGATTTTAATGGATTGCATGTGCTGTATGGGACTTCATAGGTCCACAATCAAAGTGACGTGATTGGTTGTCCTGCTTTTTGTTGTGTAAAAGGGTTTCAGCCTGTTATTATATTGCTTGCTCTTGGCCAATGCTTTTGATACAGTTTGCTTTTGTGAAACCAACCAGAGATATTTTTAGAACATTTTGATACAATCCTTTCGAGTAGATGCCTTGTGTACATTTCCGTTTAAACCATGATGGAATGTAGCTCATACTGTGGATCAAACCATCAGTTTATATTTCAAGATTTGACAGAACAAAATGTGACAACTACCTAAGTTACCTTACAGTACAAAAATTAATTGATTATGTTCAGTCTTCAGCATTATTACTTTATGCCTTTAGGCTTTGCTTTAATATGCTTTGCTTTCTGTGTACGTTTTTACCTTTTTCTTGAAGAATTTTACCTCAGACTGATCCAGACACAGTCCCCACTCAATTCCATCTGTGACTCTTGGCCACTATCAGTTGACAACACAAGAAATAATTGCTACTATATGTGTAAGGCAGCTAAAACAGTGACAACCATTTTCTATGTAACAAAAGTCAAACAACTTCTATCTCAACTTAAATCAGCTCAACACTCATGAACATTATCAGAGGACAGAATTAACTGTCTGGGATTGGACCAATTTATAAACATCAAATCAACTAGGAAATATAACTGCCAAAATTACCTTAACAAAGGACACGGGAGTGAGATTGGCAAGAAAAGCTACAACCTATTGTTAGATTTTTTGACATAATCCTCTGATAATGTCCAGTGCACTTGACTGAAAAGCTTTTATTTTGAGTGCTTGTTTTCAGTGCTTACATGGTCCCCCTCTAATGATTAAAATGGGGTTGACAAAATAGCCAAACAGCCAGACACACAACCAACCAGCAGAAATCAGTGTTCCTCTCTGCTACAGTATTGCTTTAAGTTGTGAGTTTTTGCATCCAAATAAAAGTAGATTTTCATGAATGTGTGTTGCTGTCTTTCTGACTTGCCATCTCACACCAACTGCACACACATACTGTGCGTCTGATTTGTGTGCAAAAAACCCTTAGTGCACCACAGAGTGCAGTTATAAATCTGTACCACTAAGTGTCAGTATGTTCAATGCCATTGCACATACTGTCAAAGTATCTACCAACGTGCTAATGGCAGAGCAACAGAACAAAGGCTTTCAGTCTAACAAAAGAGAATTGATGATGCTCAGTTCCACCACCCACTTATTACAAATGTTTATTCAATGACTTGTAAGAATGTGATATTGTGGATAAATGCTAGTTTCTGTAAACCATTTATGTGCTTCAAATATATTTTGAAATATTCGTTATCTCCACTTTCTCTTTAAGCTCTTGAACACTAATAGTTTTAACTTATGTTTATTGATTAGACCTCTTCTCTGGAGTGTGCTGGACTACCATCTCCCTCACCCTCCTGCTAGTTTTGTTATTACAAATGATACCTTTATTGTTCTTCTTTAGTACACAGAGTTTTATTTCCCAGCATAGTTTCACCCACATTCCACAGTGGTGCGGTGGTTAGCGGTGTGAGTGTGTTTGGTTGTTTGTCTACATGTCAGCCTTGTGATAGACTGCTGACCTGTCCAGGGTGTACCCTGCCTCTCGCCCATTGTCATCTGGGATAGGCTCCAGCACCCCCTATGACCCTATTTGGGAATAACTGGTATAGATAATGGATGGATGGATGGACATTCCCCTAAGAAAACTAACAAAACAACCTGCCAATTTCATCCAATCAAACTTATTTGAAAGTCAACATTACACAAACGGTCTTGACTAAATGTTATTTTTACTCAATGTGTTGCTAAATGTATGAGAGCATTATTATTGCTGATTTTTGTTAGTTTGTTTAAACCTTTTTTTTATTTTATTTCTGAACCACAGGCACTGGTTCATCACTATCAGATTGAACTCTAAGCGCGACTGCTTTAAAAATACGGACTGTCCCTTTAGTCTAGAGGCCTATAACGCTGACGTTACCCAATCCCTTAGCCGTCTGCGCTGATTGGCTGGAGGTGACGTCAACCTTTTTTGTGTCCTCCCTTTCTAAACCATGACCTCATCGCTTTAGTTCATGGAAGTGTTAAAGTGCACCTTCTGTAACTATCCCCCCCCCCACCCC
>NW_018128018.1:383008-408020 GCF_001952655.1 Monopterus albus | reverse complement strand
TCAACAACATACACACTACCTGTTTTAGGTTTTACCAAGACTAGCAGAGCCAATCTAACCATCCCGGTTTTCTGGTCAGTTAAACGGCTTTGGGAGCCGTTTGTAGCCCCTCATCGCGCTTTCATGTCTCGTTTGTTCCTGTCATTCTCTGTCAGCTGTACCGTGCTCCGCCACCGCCAGGTAAACACCGGCCAGCCCCATGAAGACACCGCCGCTGTCACGCATGGAGGCCAGTTGAAAAACACACAGCAGCCGCGCGGAGCCCGAGGTGAGTGTTTGTAGCTATGTGTGCATCATTTGCTAGAAATGAAACTTAATGTTATCAACTGCGTGGCTGCCCGCAGAGCTAGCTTTCTGTGCTCGTGCCCCCCGCTGCTGCTGCAGCGACTCTGTAAGCACGCGCTCTCTCCTTGTAGTGCGCGCCCGTATTATAATGGAAATTATACCCATCTAGGTTGAAGTAATTATTTCTTGTATTTTGACAAACACCTGATCGCTTCCCCTCTGATCGTCCTGAGGTAGGGGGAATACGTTTATTTTCTATTTTAATTTGCGCGCTGCTGTCTTTGATCATCAGCCTGTCTTATCAATGGAGTGGTTCATTTTCGTATGCGGACATATCCACACGTCATAACAACACAGGGCAGGTATCACATCGCTCAGTGAACCTTTCTATAAACGTGTAGTTTAACGTTTTCCTGCTTGACGTGTGTAGCCGCATTTTGTTCTATCCTAATGTCTGATCTAGGTCGATTTGTTGTAGTGCACTACAGTATGGTCGCTCACCCTCCATCACTGATGTAAAGGTTATCAAACAGGCCACAGCGTCCAATCTGTTTCTTTGTGCGGCCCATCTCTTTATTTGTCGCACATTCCGAAGCTCTGCAGTTTACACTTGGCTATAAATAAATAGACTATACCGTGTATTTGATGTCGTATAGACCTATTTTTTTCTAGCCATTTTGTAATTATTGTTATGGGTTGTGGCGGAGTCCGGGGTAGCCCCCCTTTGTTATATGCCCCCGCGATTAGAGCAGCCGCACTGGGAGAGTATTGATTAGAGGACACCAGAAAGCTTTATACCTGGTTATGTTGTTTACAGCATGATGGTGCTCCTGCTCCACCAGGGCCAATGTGGAATTGATTTTTCACAATTACATGATCACTGTAACAACACCTTGTAATGAACACATTTATTATTTACACCCATCTGCTCACATATTTCTGTCAACGAAATGCAGTAGATGTAGGCTACCTGTTTTTCGAGAAATATTTTATTTATTTTAAATCATTGTAACTTTTAATCCTGGAATCAAAACACTTATGTAGAGCTGAAGCAATTAATCAGTTAGTCTACTGACAGAAAAGGAATTTGCTATTATTTTTGATAACTATTTTTGAATATTGTTTTTGAAGAAAATACAATTGCATAATTGCAAAATCTCTAGTCCAGGATTTGCTGCTTTCCTTTGATTTATGTGATAGGAAACCTAATATATTTGGGTACTGTTATTTGTACAAAAATTGTGATAATCATTTTTCACAATTTTCTTACATTTTACAGACCAAGCCGATAATTAAATAGTTGAAAAACCACTTAACAAAGTGAGTGATCATGATGCAAGCTGAGCTATACACTGATACTTGTTTGGTTCCAAATAAAAATCAGCTCATTTGTCTTAAAATTCAGCGAATGTATTAAAAACTGTTGGACATAATCTTCTCAGACTCCTTAAGTAAAATCAAATAGTGTTTTGAAGGCCTGGTAGCATACCTTATTTATTTTTACCAAATTCTCCAGTGTAAATTACAAGCCACGTTGCCCCATGTTCATGGTGTTGTCTTGAGTACCTGTGCAGTGCCTTGTTGTGTTTACTTATGATGACATACACTCTCAAAAAAGGAAACCTTTAGTGCATGAGAGACACTGTGCCCGAGAGTAAAAGGCACGAGATGCTCTGGTGATGTCATTATTTGTGGTCTAAACAAGCAACACATGTCTCTCATTGTCTGAAAGTAAGAGGCAGCTTTATATCAGCCTGCTCAAGGCTGTGGCCACAGGTGACATTATGCAGGGGGTTAATGAAAAACCTGGATGATATTACATCAGTGCTGCTTGCCCTCCGGTTGCTCTCTTTGTGTTTGCCTCTGTCTCTGATGTCTGATATGGCATCATTGAGCTGCCCTATCATGCTGTGGGGATTATCTGTTTTATGGAAACAACTTCCTTGACTTTATTTCATTCATGTATTACAAAGAAGCCCAGCCTTTTGTTATCAGCTGTAAAGAGCAGAACAGTAAAGTCTGTAGATGATTTGTGTGGCAGTATTTTAGTTGACAAGCAGGAGGAAGTGGCTGTAGCTCTGGGATTTCCTCTTTGCCCTGTAGTTAGAAGGTATGGCAGTCATTTTTCAAAACACAAACCTCTATAGCTATAAATAAATATGTTTGATTAGTAATTCAGCTGTTTAATACTTTTTTGAATAATAGTTTTTTTTTCCAGCTAGTCTTTAAAACGTCAGTGATTAAAAATGATTAGGTTTAGTGGATCACAGTCAGAGGATACATGAGGTTATGCTTGGATTGTAATATGCTTATTGTACAGTTTTACCTAGTTTTCTCAGCAGTCATGGTTCTCATGCGTTCACTGACACACAGGTAAATGTCTGAGTACTTTTGAGACACTGCAGATAAATTCAGATATTAAAACTCCCCACAAAGATAATAGAAAAAAATTCTTCAAAATAAACCAGTCGATCTGGTTTTTCTGCCTTCAGTCAGTAGTGAAAGTGTAACTACACTATCTCAACACGGGGAAGATGCACATCCTTGTCTGTCTAGCTCTTTTGATCACTTGTCTGCACATGGAATAGCTTTTTGGAAGAGAAGTCAGGAGGATGTAGTTTTCCAGCTGGCTAAAAGTGATGCTAAATTTGTTGTCTCTGACTAGAGTAGAGTTGGTCAGAGCATACAGCAGAAAACAAATATTTTTAATCAACAACTTCACTGTGAAATCTCATCATCTGTTAGTTAATAATAATAATACGTTGGTGTAGAGTGTGTGTACCACTGTCCCTTTTAGCCCCCGCCCCCCAGCATCCTCATGCAGCATCAGCACCAGTAGCATCCCATGATCACCCCAACCAGGCTGTTTCTATGGCAACAGCAGAATCTGCTCCAGTCCTGTACACACTGTCTCTCTGCTCTCTCTCTTCACGGCTTGTTTTCCCCTGTTCAGCCCGAAGACTCACAACAAGCTTCTGGCTACTGCCTATTTTAGTTCGAGGAGCTTGTTTGTTTTTGCTCCTTATTATTCCTGTTTGATACAAGATGGAGGAAGTTAGGTGGTTTTGCATAAGGGGATATGTTGAGGATGTTATGCTAAGTAGGCAAGCTGAGGTTTGTGCTCCCTTTCTTTGTCATCATCTTGGAGGTTTGTGCTCCCTTTCTTTGTCATCTTATTTCTCTCTCCATATTTTGATCATTGCCGTTTTTCTCCGTTTCCTTCACTTTCTCCTTTTATCTCCTCTCTTCATTCTCCTTCTTGTCTACACAAACAGAGCCCGCAGAGAACGATGTTACCTCGTTGAAAGATGCAGAACACCAGTCTCCCCCGTCACTACCACCACACATGTAAACCTGCACACTTCTCCCCTCCCCATCCTCGTTCACTGCGAGAAAGAGAGTGATAGAGAAGGAAGGAGGGATTCAGAGAGAAAAAGTGCAGGAGGCTGGGCGGGTGGGAGAGCAGTCACCATTAGACATAATGCGGCGTCAGATGTTATGCTCAGCAGCAAAAAAAGAGAGATTCATACCCCTAGAAGCTGCATGTTAGCCGCTTGGCTAAGTGGCTCCACGCCATATAAGGTAAGGCATAACAGGTGATGGGGTAGGTCGCAGTGTGGCACAGGGGCTGTTTGTGTTAGCAGAGGACATCTGCAGTATGACCGCCGGGGTTCACATCACGGGACAAGCGGGGAAATCTTCATATACGCATGTGCTGTAGGTCACAGGTCACTAACTTGTACTTTGCTCAAGCCATTAATTCAGTCACTAATATAACACAAACAGGCAGATTAGATTAGAATATCCGGATTATATTTGTTTTGCTGTGTTGCTTTTTAGCATACAGTATAAGATGCAGTTTGTGCTTTGTACTGTGTGCACAACCTTCAGTCTTTATTGACTGACTTAACTATTTATCTGTATTATGATTAGTTATGTGTCTTTTGCATACCCATGCCTTTACTGTAGCCTTTCTGAAACAGCAGTGGTTTGGCTCTGTTTCTACAGCGCAGGCAGTTGCTACTGTCTATTTAGATTTTCTGCCATGTTCCTGTGCTGCTGCTCTTGCATCAGGCGGGTTGCCAGGCAGCAACAGCATGTGTATATCTATGTTCAGGCTCAGCCAGCAGCCTGTAGGAGATCCAGTGTATGTTACAGAAAATGACGTGGAGGTATGGCCCTTGCTGTTTTGAATGCCACTGCAATCCATTCATCACATCTCATGCTACGCCATTATCAGCTCCACATCCATAGTCTGTCTAGAAAGGCAGTTTATCTCTTTGCCCTTTTTCTGTCTTTCAGCTTCTTCCTTGTCTTTCTCTATCTTGTTCATCTGCTCTCCAAGTTCACATTTGACCTCTCCCTTTCCTTGAGCTGACTGAGTTGCTAGGCTTGAGAGATCCTCACTGAATAACATCCTTTGCTGATTCGTCCCCCTCCTCTCTTGCTCTCCCCTTCTTGCGTGTTGGAGGTGTCAGAACAGAGGTGAAAAGTTGCAGAGCAGAATTGCTGGATGTCTTCCCAAGACAGTAACTGATTGAGACACAGCTTCTCCACATCTCTCTCTCTGCCTCCGTTTTGTCACCCACCTTCTCACCACTCTTCTGGTGTGAAAAATGGGTTTTCATTTCCTGCGCCATATAGACAGTTCTCTTCTGTTTTCTTCTTCTTCTAGCCTATAAAACATACTGTATCATAGCATGACATTTTTTGTTTGCTATTTTGCCATTGTCTGCTCTCCTTTCTTTGTTTGCTACTTTTAAATTATGCCAAGGCCTGTGTGTTGTTAGCTTTTCACTTTCTCCCTTCACTCTTTGTTTCTGCAGTACCTCTCTTTCTTACTTTCCCTTTTCAACCGAGGTTTAAACTTCTATTTAGGGTTTGGAGTAAATTAGAGGAGGCCTATTAATTTTTCATGACACCAGGTGCCTGGAAATGAATAAAACAACACGACTCCATTCACATTCTGACCTCCTCACTTGTGGCATGACACCTGATTGACCAGTAAAACAGTCTTCAGCCTATAAAGGACTTTCATTTATATGTTCTCTCAGATGTCATGCAATTTTTGTAGTCGTCATGCATTACCTAGCTCACTTTTCTCACATACACTCATTCATTAATCATTCAACCCTAATAAATGGTTGCCTGTCTGTGTGTGTGTGTGTGTGTGTGTGTGTCATGTTAAATCTATAGTTGCAGTGGTGAATGTGAGCAGAGGAGATCAGGGTTATTAGTAGTGATAGATAGGAGGAGTAAGTTCATTAAGTTTACAAACAGCTGTCTGCAATATACGCGCACACACACACACACACACACACACACACATACACACAGGATGTCACACAGGCCATTCGTCTGTGTCCAGACCTGCTTGCCGAATTCCCCTGGCTTAATTTATCTCACGCTCTCAGTTTCCTGTTTCATGAGCTACCTCACAAGAGATCCTCAATCAACAACATCCAATCTTCACACACACACAGTTTTATTGTTGTGCATGTCTAACTTAAGTCTTTAGATTTGTATTTGGATGTGTGACATTCCTTCAGATCTCAGGACTGATAAATCCTACTGGATGGTCCAGGTGGCTTTTAAGTCTCTAAATAATTTTGATATTTTAATATTCAAGGTGCTCAAAGGTAAAATTTGCTGCACAAAAATACATTGTGCACTATAGGTTTGGAGATTTATGCAGAATGAATCCAGCAGCAGGGTTGAATTATTTTATTCTTTACTTTGGCATGACTGGACTGAAACTCAAAATCAGAGGGGCTGTCTGATCTTTAACTACAGTATGTGGTCATCAGCATCTCCAAAGTGACAGTGTCCATTTTGAATGTCACAGGTGGCCAATTACAGTGCAGCTTTGCAGTAATCCACTGAATGCCAAGCAGAATACTGTGCTTACCTGTGATTGTATTTTAACTGGTGAAATTTCCTTTATCTCTTCTTTCTTCAGGCACCATGGATCTCTCAGGGCCTGCACCAGTGGTAGCCCTCCTCCACTGACATCACCTCCTCCTCCTCCTCCTCCTCCCCATCTCTTCCACCACCTTTCCCTTTCTCATTTTCCCTTCTTCCTTCCCATCCCATCCCTAACTACGCCCACATCTGTGACCCAAGGGTTACCACTCAGGCCCTCCGTTATCATGGCAGGGGAGAAAGGGCCAACTAAGCGAAGCGCCATGGACATCAAGCGCCTGGCGAGCCTCATCCAGAGAGGAACAGGCCGCTTGCTGGTAATTGACAGCAGGACGTTTTCTGAGTACAATGCTTTACATGTACAAGGTGCAGTCAACGTTTGCTGCTCCAAGCTGGTGAAGAGGCGACTGCAGCAGGACAAGGTCTCTGTCACTGAGCTGCTGCAACCCAATGGCAAGGTGAAGGTGAGTTAAAGCTCAGCCTGTCTGACAGTTGATGCTTTCTAGGTGGTAGGAAGTGATGCCAGTGATTAGACAGCCTTTCCTCTTCAATGCCAGACTGTATTCCTGGTGTTTGTGTGTCAGGCCTCCACCTTTGCTTTGATACAGGCTGGTTTCAGAACTGGTTTTGTGGAAGGTGTGCACAAAATGAGTATTAATAAATATATGAATGGAATGTTGCCAAATTAAATATTAACCCAGTTTGATATAATTAACACACATTCAAAGTTATATGGAATTTCTGGATTTAGCATCAAAACTCTCCAGTCAAGATTTTTCTTTCCTTTATTTCCCTCATTCACAGACCAGCAAAACCCAGTTAAAAGACGGTTATTTGACTTTAAAAATGCACAAGATGTTGCAAGACAAGCCTTATGAATCATCTTGCAAAAGAAGGGGAGGAATTAAAATTGATGCATTTTAAGTGCAGTGCACTGGGGCAAGCAGCATAATCAGTAAAGGAATGGAAAATATGAATGCAGCAGGGACTGCTGTGACAAAATATCCTGTTGCAGAATTCTCTGTTTAACTGAACATACTGTGAAGTTACAGTAAGTGTGTGGCTCTACTCACTGCTCAAGGGCTAAAGTGTTTGATGTTGTCTTAAAGCAGTGCTGTTTGTTGCGTGCATATATTTTACAGTGAATGCAGCGAGAAATTCTATTAAGACCTTAACTGATTTAGAGATCTCAGATGGAGTTGCAGTGTCGGTGTTCACCCCAGTGTGTGAGGTGTCCTTAAGCAAAACACTGAAATCTCCATGGGTTTCTCAGCAGCCTGACCCTGGGGTTCTGGACTGGGCTCTGCTGTGCTAGCCCATGCCTGCACCACATTAGTGGATGCTATATTTGGCAGGGAGGCGGGTTTACTGAAGGTTTGTTGCTTATCAGTGGCCCTGAAATTGGATCCTCCTGTTTTCCATGACTTCTCCTCTGAATATGACAGCCTTTTTTTCCATGGCCTGTCCACCCGTGGCACGCTGACTCCTGTATTTTTAGTCTCTGTGAGAAACTGAAGGACCTCTGAGAGGGGAACACTGAGCAGGGAAGCGAGTGAAGTCTGTGCGTTTCATGAGTGGAATTTGTTTTGTGCCCTTGTGTAGTTTGTCTGTCCGCACATCACCAAACTGTTTTATACGTGGTGAGAACACAACAAAGCTGCCGAGCTGGCAAATGAAATTCCTCTTCCTGGCTACACTCATTCTCCATATATAATTTTTAGGTGTTTATGTACCTTTTATCCATGGGATGCCCAACACAGTAAGTTGCTGATTCAAAGCAGCTGATGATGCATGACAGATGACTGAAATTTTTTTTCTCAGGTGTGACTCCATTTTAAATGGCAGTAAATAACGTGCTATTGCTTTTGTTGGCAGGAGCAGGTCAGAGTGTCTCACCTGTTGTGCATCTTGTTCTGTGGAACCTACTTATGAAGGTGATTTATGATCTGATCCAGTTTTATCCCTTATAGCTGCTGTTGAAACTGACAAACTGACTTTGTGTATCTTACCGTACACACCCTGGCCACCAAAGGGCAAATAATTATATGCTGTTGCTTCATATTATGGCTTTGCAGCTCCTGTATATTAATGCTTGTACTGTAGATGGCTGACATTTTCCATATGGTCAGATGGTAAAATGGGGAGAACTGTGGCATGTTGTTAATTTCTCACATCAGATGAGGATCAGGTAATAGTGTAGTGTTGTAATAGCCTAGAAGTGTATAGCTGCTACATTGAGAGTCCCCATGCACCTACTATTTCTCAACATTATTTTAATCAGTTTGAATTCAGTTTTTTTTGCAGTGGCTTCTGGCAGTCAAGCCCACATGCCCTTCCTCTTACCCAAAATGTTCTACTATTAAGCGGACAAGGATCTTGTGTAACACCTCTTGTCTAGTGCATTCTGCCAACCTGGATTACATGCATCTTCATTCAAAAGAGGCTGCTAAGCCTGAAGGCCACACAGAATGTGTGACTCATCTTGACAAAAGATCCGTTTTGCTCAGATAATGGTTTTACTGTGTGTTGTGATGATGCGTGACCTGCCCTTGCAGCCTGAAGATTTATGACGAAAAAAGTCTGGAGCGGGTTGAAAAAAAGATGGATCCTGAGAGCTGTGAAGTGTGAAAGGTTTCAGATCTAATCAGACTTAATGTTTCAGCTTTGGTGTGGTTCTGTGCTGGGTCTGTTGTGTCCATCTCTCTGTTGGGGCCCTGTGGTTGGCAGATCTTGTACTGTGACACCCCGTGTAGCCATACTACTCCCTGATTTCTCTCACTTTCAGTGTCATGACAGCTCTGTCTGTCTGTCTCCCACAGCCATACCCTGCAGCTTCCCACCACCGCCTGTTATTTCACTGTTTATTCTTTTTTCCTCTCCTCTTCCTCTCCCTGGCTGGTTTGTTTTTATCCATTCCCTACCCCCAGTAAAGAGGATAAAGCTTGCGATTAATGCTAGGCTGGATAAAGCTGGAACTAGCTGGGTGAGAAAGGAGGGCCTGACAAACCCAGACTCTTTTGTTATTGGCTAAGCATGACATCATCCCTTCCATGTGGCCACTGGCGGCCGCAGGCTGGGCACGTGTAGACTGGCTGTGTGGTGTTAAAACCAGCTAACCCCCCACACACACACACACACACACCATCCTCTCTACCCCCCACATGGCTCTGAGCATTGCCCGGAGCCGCCTCAGCCAGCCAAGACAGCAAAGGACACAATTGTGGCTCTTTGTTGGGGAAGTGAATGCAGGAAGCAGGAGAGCAGCACTGAGGGTATTCATGGATGGGCTGCTGCCTCTGCCTCCCCGGCTGCCTCCCACCTCACATCCCATTGAGCACTAATAGCCTGCATCCCCCAAGGCACTGCACTCACCCTCCTTCATACAAGCTCCCAATGCTTCAGTTAACTGAGCTGAATGAGCATCGTTGCCCAGCATAGCACTGATCAAAATGGTGTCCTCTTTCTTCTCCCCTTCACATCCCATTTCTTCTTAACCTTTCTATTACCGCTCTTTATTAATGTAGGTTGGAGAGAGCTTGATACAGTAATTTAGCTGGGCTTGGACCAGGTCTGGATAGTGAGGTGGCTTAGGCCTAGTCAGGAATGGGCCTTCCTTGTGCCTTTTCTGACAGGCTGGAGGGCAGACGGCTGGTTTCTTGGCTTAAGCCTGTCTAATCGCTACTGCTGTGATGGGGACACAGCCAGCCAGGCAGGCCTGACAGATGGACCAGAGGTTTTCACTACCAGCAGTCAGCCTGAGGAAGCATGGAGGCCAGACCTGGGATGAATGGGACTCAGAGGATAAAGCAGCCAGCTTATAGAGACAGACGTTACTCTTACACACTGTCACATGCCGGAATGTGACCGAATGTAATTGTTTATACCCACAAACGTCTTTTAAAACTCAAAAATCAACTCAAAAAAAGGTCATACTGATCTAAATAAATGACCCGGACTTTTAAAAATGCAGTGTTTCTGCTAACAAATTCAAAATACTGTACAGTTACTTCCATGCCATGTAGTATACAGATTTTGAATTTGGGAAAAAAAAGAGTAAGTGTGTTGGATCAGGAATCTGTCCAATGCTGGAATCAGTACTGGGAAAGAAAAGGTTGACTTGGTGAATCCTTATTTCCTAGTTGGGGACTGATGCTTTTGGCTACTGACTGAAAGGATTAACTGAGTGAGATAAGTTAATCACAGTGATGTGACTTTGAAACAGTTAGTCACTTAATCAGTGAGATAACAGAAAAGTAATTGTCAGCAATGTTTGAAAAGCAAACAATGATTTAGGAGATTTATCTGGTAACAAGCTTTTGGTTTACAGCTCTTCAAAAGGGGTGCCAAGCTTCTTGCCTTTGTTTAATCAAAGTAAAAATGTAAACAATATATACTTTTGAATTCTGTAGTGTTGGTTGGATGAACCATAAAAGCAGTTTGAAGACAACAACCCTGGCTCAGGGAAATTGTGATGGAGGCTTTTAATAAATTTATTTTGTGTTACTTTGAAAACCAAAAGATTAATTGAAAAAATAATCAAAAGATCAATAGATTGCAAAAATAATTACATTGCAATCATGATCCTAATGCTTTCCCTGTTGTGACACCTTTGTAACCAATGAATTGCACTTACACATCGAATTCTTTGTGTTCTTGATTACAGTAAAGTCCTACACCTGTACTGTAATTACAGTACGTGTATGTCTTCATGTAGCCCCTTCACTGTTGTTTGGTATAATGGCAGCATAACAACAGAGAGAGCCAGGTGATGGCTCTGTGATATTGTCATTTTAGTTAGTACAACAGGCTGAGCACTCTCCTGCCGAGCTCTGGGGGAAGCAGCATGTGACTAGCTAATATATTTAGGCACTGAAGAAGATCTCCATCAGTTCATATGATGACACACCAGATGCTGTGTTTATCGCTCCTGCAAAGGGAGTCTGGCTGAAATGACGCAACGTGAGAAATGTATAGACAGTTTTTAAGAAACAAGGGTAATTATTCCCAAGATTGTGTGGAGCGACAGTAAACAAAGACAAAGAGATTTTGGTGATTATTTAAGTGTCACTCAGATGCCATGCACTTTTCATAATAGTATCGTTCTGAACACAGGTGTTTCCAGTAAATGCAGCACAGTATTTCCAAATGAAGGGCAGCATGTTTTTCATGTGTCATCTGCCTTGACATTAGCAGCAGAACTGAGAATTTGGCTGATGACTCACCGCGTGGATTATTACCCAGAGGGTAAACTCTGGGAATTTTTTTATGTTTCATTCACATTTTTCCTTTTGCCAAGTCCAGACAAAGAGTCTGTTGCCGGCCGAAGTTTTTCAACTGAGCCACATATGTCATGTGTTTAATTTGTTGAGGTCATGATATGAATCATTGTTTGCTTTAAGGATCCTGCTGTTTGACATAGACACACACTCATATGCTGGATATAGTCTCAGACATCATCCACCTCACACTGCTGTAAAAAGTAACATTTATGGAAAATTATTTTTTTTCATGGTTGCACAAGAAAGACAGAGCTAATGATTCATAAAATACATAATATGGAGATGTGAAATGTGTCATATACAGAAATAACATGGATTGACAGCCTGCATTTTCTCTTTACAGACAACAGTTTCATCTGTGTGTCTGAGAGAGACCGAGAAATCGTATACTTGTATGTACAGTAAATGTATACAGGAATGTGTAATCTGTATGGGGCCTCTGTGAGTTTGAGTTCAAGGTCCTGTGACATTCAGCTGCATGAGGGTGTAACCACATCAGGTGACCACACCTTTGAACTGATCAGTGGTGATGTCACGCTGTACATGCACAGAAGCATCACAGGCTTTCATCACCCTGCCACATCTTCACATCTGAAACAGAGGTGGTTCTAGAAAATTATGGAGGGGGTGGTCAGGCTGGGGCACAGACTCAGAGAGGGGTGGCACATTTGAAATACATGTAAGAAGTACATTAAAACCCCTAGTTTTTATGAAATGATAAACAATACATTAAGAATCCAATTGTTTTTGTGTATAAATTGCACATAGCACTGTCTTTAGCTAACTTTGGCTGCACTCCTTGTTCCCTCGTGGCCAGGGGCATCGCCGCTGCACAGTGGTCCACCCCCCAAACTACTGAGGCGAATCATGCGAAGTACTACACAATCGGAGAAATGAATGCAAATATCTTACTACATGCATGATATAAAATAAAGTTAATTTGACCAATATGTGCTATAAAGCACCAGGAAAATGTAGTTGTATTTAAGACAACAGTTTGGCATTGTTTTTCATTCATTAAAACTGACAAGCATCCCATTTTGTGTCTGGCAGGGGTGGCCAATCAGATTGTGGTGGTGGCCAGTGCCACCCCTGGCCACTCCCTGGCTCTGCTCATGATCTGAAACACACAGTCACACACGCACGGTGGTAATTCTGTAAATAATTGAAGGACTTCTAACTGATGACATTCATTCCCTAACTGACAAACTTAACTTAAATCATCAACATAACGCCAGTTCTCGACACAAACCTAAATCTTTAACCTTAACTTGTTACTTCTCTAAACTATTTTGTATTTGGTTCTCATAAGAGCAGAAGTGGAAGAACTCTGTGACATACACATGACACCCACAAAAGCATATATGGCAGTGGCAGCTGCCAGTGAATGTCATCATCAGGCCTCTTGGTGGTGTCTTTACAGCGATAAGTGGTATATGTTGCACCCTGAGTGGTTGAGTCTTAAAGTGGTAGATCAGCTGCTAGGAGAGGTCCCTGCCAGTTGCAGCAGGTCCTCTGTCAGTGTGTGCTGTAATGCACTGTATATAGTGGCAGGTGGTGTATGTTATGTGAGTGACCCAATTTAAAGCCATTTTGTAGCCAGATTGACATAATAAGCAGGCTATGAATGTGTCTACAATTCAAACAAGAGAAGTGAATGCGTGATATGTAGAGTTGTTGATTGATATAAGGGCACAGTGTCTGACTCTTGCACACACTGCCATCTTATGCCCTTGTTAAAAAACTAGATTTTGACACCTTTATTTATTTTCCTGTGACCTCTCTCCAGCTCCATACAGGTTTATACTGACAGTCAGAGCTAAAACACTGTTTGTGCTGCGGTCGACTTGTTTTCTGTGGGGTGTCCAAGACAGAGAAGAGCCACAATGCGCTTCAGGGATATGGGGAAGTTTTTAGACTGTTTGTGCTGATGCTGTGTCACAGGCCAGTTCACACACACACACACATGTGTGTCTGCTCCACACTATCCTTGTCGGTATTCAGTTGCGATGCTGAGGTCAGGGTAAACCATGTTTTGCTGTATGCCAGTGTCACGCATTTTCAGTGTTTGACAGTAAGGCCAAGCTTTAACTCAGTCTAGTGTCAGACCTCGTTTTTCCCGCCCTCTCATTTCATATTTTACAACACAAGGTCACTTAGAAACAGGCAAAGACTTCTGTCTCTTGCACAACACCTTATTTTTTTTGTCTTTCACACAAACATGTTCTCTTTTTTTCTCAGTTCACATAATTGACACAATGGACACTGCCTTTCTTCCCACATTCTCTAGCTTTCCTTTGCAATCAATTTCTCTCTTTCTTGCTGTGTTTCTCTGCAAATATGAAAATATCCTTTTTTCCTGTGACCACTCCTTGTTTGTGTACTGCTGTGATGCCAGCCTTCAGATCCTTTAGAAAGAGCTTGGGTGCAGCTGGATCACAGCATTTGGTCTGCCAGTGCCACCTTCTGTCCCTCTCTTTGCACCCTCCTCCTTCCTATTATCCATCTCAGCTCTCTCAGCTTTCCCTTTGGTCCTCTTCTTGGGCTTCCTTTCCTTCTCCCCTTTTTCCTCTCTTTTTTCCCCTGCTTTTTTCCTATCCACTGCACCTCCTTTTCCTTGCTTTCTGCCAGTGGCATTCCTTGTTTACCTGCAGTGTGCATGCGTCAGGGTCGTAGTGGTAGTGCTGTAGTGCCGCAGAGGAATGAGAGATCTGTACTGCTGCTGCAGCCTGACAGCCAGCTCCGCACTCCCCCTGGGTTGTAGACCTCTAACACTGCAGCACATTCTATGCATATCACATACTGAGCAGGAGCTTAAACCTATCATTCACACAAAACCTAAAGTATAGCTGATATCCTACCATTAGTACTGTCATTCATACACTGTTAAATATCGGCTGCTATTAATAGGCTTTTTCTTTTCAACTCACAGGGAAAACATTCAGAGAGGGTGAGAGGAGGTGGAATTTCATCCTGTCAGCAGAAGCACTGAATGCATCTTCCAAATTCACTAGGGATTTTGTGAAAAATACAGATAAACCATATTGAAACTATGTTAGCTTGGTTCTTTGCAGCTGAAAGAGAGAGTCCACAGAGTCAGGAACACTATTCTGCTTTTAGTGCAGCACTCATTTTATGTTTTTTTACCCGAGCAGTGAAACCTTCTGTACTGTGCAGTTGTTAGAGAAGACTGAAGAATATGTGTTAGTGTGGGCAAGTATGCACAATTTAAGGCCTGTAATCCTCAGGAATTAAGACCAGGCTCCTAAATTAGATTGATCCCATTAGGATTATTAGCCAAAAATATCCAGTAATTTATTGATATAGATGGAGGGGGAAGGAGATTTGATGAATTTGTAAATAGGAAAAACTAAATACATGAGTGCCATGGACAACTAAAAGCGGGAAATGATAGGGTAAACCCTTTATATTTTAAATAAGCACTGCATTTATCCATGCATGTCTCCTATCTGCATTGTCTATATCTTGTGCATAAGCATACAGTGGGCCAGATGGTATTGCATGTCATCTGTGTTTCTGACCAAGATAAAGATTTTTGTGGCATTTTACGTCTTTGCTGTACAATAGACAGGAATGTCAGGGATACACAACAAAGGTCCCAGACGCAAACTGGGGACACTGTGGTTCATGGTCTAGGCAAAGCTAAGCTGGGCTTTACTAGACCAGAATGACTCCTACCCAGACTTCAGAGACTGGCCTTGTCCTGTCTAAATCTCCGCCATACTTGTTCTGCCAAGGCACTCTGCTCCAGCTGCTCTGTAAGCCGACATTTAAGGCACACTCTCTGCACACTGTGTAGCTGTGTACACTGTGAGCTGTCATCGCCAGTCAGCCTTTGAGTGACGAAGGGGCTGGGAAGCGTTTGCAGGAAGTGCAGTTTTGTCTGTAAACTATAGCTATTCACTGGCACGTTTCAGATGAGCGTGGTGTGCTGCATGTCAAGCTAAACAAAGAGATGCACTGGGCTCATCCTTGTACCTCTCCATCTTTGGTTTTTCCTTCTTCATCTCTTTTTCCATTTCTTCCTCTTTGTCTCTTATGCATTTCTCAATCTGATCTCCATCTTTCCCTGCCCCATTACTACCCCCACTCTCTCCTTTCTATCATTCCCTCCCTCCTTCTTCTCTCTCCTTTCTATCCCTCCTTCCCTCCCTCTTCTCTTTCCTTCCTCCTCGCCTCTCTCCTCTCCTGCCCAGTGGCAATTCAGTGAAGCTGTGAATCATAGATGCAGTAGACGCTACCTGATGGTCATGTGACCAAAGCCTGCCTGACAACATGGGCCCGGCTACTGCTGTGTGTTGCAGGCACATGCAAACACACATTTTATCACACCAGCGCATGCTCACATCCTCTTATCTTTCTCACAGTCTGACATAAACAGCATCAGACTGATGCTTGCCAACACCCTTCACAGAGTATCCAGCTTTTATGATTTTACTGTGATTATATTCCATTACAACAATGCTCTCAGCAGTATCTGTGCGGTCAATCTTAAAATCCTTAAAATCACAGTTGCTCTGTGCGACATTCAACCTTCATGCATTAGGGGTGTGATGATACGCTTAGTTCATAAGATGACTTCATGATATTGGGTTAACCAGAACGACGAGATGATATTTTAACACTGTTTTTAGGAAATCTACACTGGAGAAATAGATGACCGGAAAAGTAGTGTTTTATTTGACTGAAAGTCACAAAATGCAGAACAATGCAGGTGCATTTTGAGATGCTTTCACTAATCATCTTGTAATGAATGTCACTTCAGTTCTACTTTCTGAGTAGGAACAATATGCGAGCACTGTAAAAGGTTTTGCCACAAACTCAACTGACTCGTTTCTCTCCTGTATGATTTCACATGAGTCTCTCCAGACCTTATAACTGTCCATGAACTATGCATGAACTTCAGACTGAGTTCAAAGGCGTGAAAAAACACAGCCCTCTCCATTCTCTTCTATGGGGACTGCGTTCACTGTAGCCAGCACGTTTTAATGTCATGAGCTCTTGTGGCATGAGATCTCGTGACACCCCTGTCATGCATTATTCATAATCCTACGCTTTACCATCCATCATAACTTAGTCTAAAGTCACCTGTAGCTCATCCTGCTCACTGTTGCTGTAAGTGGCACTGACAGCGCCCCTGTCTATTGTCATAACTCTCAGTATTGTGTTTTTTGTGTTCGACTTTTTGCTGCTTCCTGGTGTATATTAGGGCAGTACAGTGGTCTGCTTTGTGGGGGAACTTTCATAGCGTTAGAAGTCATAGGTTTGATTGCTGCACTTACTGTCATAATGTCTAGTAGCACAGCCAAGAACCGATCCTCCTCAGGACCAGCCTTTTTGTGAAATATATCCATGGTCTGTATTCCTTTGTCCCAAGTGCAATGAATTTTCATTGACTCTGTCCAATATGCAGAATAGATGCTTGTAATTCATGCCATATTAACTAAGTCTTCTTTGTTGGTGCTAGATGCTTGACATATGGTATTTTGCATAGTAGTAATGAATAATAAACTTAATTTCTCTTCTTTGTTCTTTAACCTTGTATGTAGGTGGAGCTGGGCAGGAAGCAGGAAGTGGTGGTATATGACCAGAGTTCCAAGGAGGCGGGGCACCTGTCCAAAGATGGCTTTGTGCACATCCTCATGGGAAAGTTGGAGGGCACCTTCCACAAAGTGTCTCTGCTCACTGGTATGTGTCCGGCACGTGGGTGTGGTGATTGTAATGTGAACAAAAGATGTTTGTCTTGAACCAGAACGGACATGTCTGGCTAAATTTCTTGGTGTTTTCCCATTTATTGCTCTACATTTATTAAGCAGCATGCTGGTGTACCTGGCCTGATCCCCCTGCTGATTTTGGTGTAGTTGTGTGTCATTGAACAGTTTTGTCAGCAGATGTCACTAATGAGCTCAACAAGAGTTTCCTCAGTCAGGTTATTTTAATTGGCAGTTGTCAGATTTTCACAGGTACTGTGTATGTAGAAGAGGAATTATAAAGTGGTACTGCCGGGATACAAAGTCTCTCTGACGCTTCCCTGGAGCAAGACTTGAAATAAAGCTGAAGCTTTACTTCAGTCCTCTGGCCTTATTTACCACAGTTATTATCCTGTCATAGTGTCCGTGAAGCACACTAAGACTTATAATTGAGCCCTAGCATGACTGTTAATAGCCTCTCAAATGTGGTGGCTATAGCTTTTAAAAAAACAGCTTTATACACACATCCACCAGCAAACCCTTGAATCTGCCCCAAATGTGTCAGCACAGACAGGAGAGTGTAATCTGCATCAGTCAGAGAGCAGAGGCAAATGTCTGCTCTCGCCTCTGCATCCCCACATCTCTGTTCTTCTCCTCCCTCCGCCGGGAGATTAGTGTTTTTTTCATGAGTCATTTATAGATGCTGAGGATTGCCTCAGAGCACCCAAGCAACACCATTATTTACAGAGCACATGCTTATGCTGGGCACACCTGCACACACATACATACACAACTCAGGTTCTTTATCTCACACAGACACACACCCACTCACTGTTTCCCCCTCAAAATCAGGATTTTCCTCCTCAGCTTTTTTTTGATCAGACATCATACCCTTCTTAATCAAAGCCCCCTTGTCAGCGATTTCCTCCTCTCCCTCTTTATCATTCTCCACAGTCCACTCCTGCTGTGTTTTTTCAGACAAGAGGAATCACACTTCTTCCATTTCTCTCCCCGCTTTTCTGCTGTTTCCATGACAACAGTGGCAGACTATTCCCCAGAAGGTCTCAGCCAATGGCGTTACCTGTTGTTTGGGTGGTTGTATTATTGGAGTCAGTGGAACCTGCAGCCAGTGTTTGTGCATGTGTGTGGGTGGGTGAATAGAGAGTGTTGCATATGACATATGCATGCTTACAGGCGTGGATTTGAGCTTGCATGCATTCATATATTATGACATCATGTGAATGAGCAGAGCTCTCATGAGAAAAATGATGAGTTACAAGCAGGTATGATTGGCAGGTGATGTTTCCAGGCTTTTAAACAGTGCCTCTTAAATAATTTAATTTGAAAGCCATGATCTATTTTGAATATATGAGTGGATTTCACTTCACTCTTGACTTTAAAGTCCACAAAAGCAAGAAGCCTGTAGTATAAAAATAAAAGGTATGTCTTTGTATTTGGGGTACAAGCTTTAGAGCTGGGTACAAAGTGTGAGCACAGAGCTGGCACAGAAGTCAGGGATCACGTTGTGCCGTTGTTAATCTCAGCCTCTTCACAATCCAGCCACCTCAGGTCTGCTAAAACTATAACATTAATACATTTCTAAAAAAAGTCAAATACATAAAAATAGGAAAAAATGAATTAATTGTAGATTAATATTATCTAGTTTCAGATTCTCAAATGTAAGTTTGCTGCTTTTCTTAGTCATTATCATAAGTAAACGGAATATCTTTCATAGAATATCGTTAAGAGACAATAAAGAAATAGTTTTTTTGTTGAGGCCCTCCTTTTTACCCTCCTTTTCTCTATCTTTACCTTTTTTGGTTTCAAATGGCTTTACTCATTGAGTTAAGTTTCTTTAAAATTGTCGTATCCTATTTTTCATGCCTTCATCTTCTGCCTTCCCTCTTTTCCACCTCTCTCCTGGCCCCTCTATTGAACCTCTGATTTGTGATGCTAATAATTTTTGCAGTGACTTCATATCTAATCTAATGTAATGATTTGTTTTGAACCTCCCTTGTGCTGACCACACACACATGCCCAGTGCACACATTAACATTTCTGTAAATCAAGTGAGGGTGGGAGGTGAAAGGAGGAAGGGTGAGATAGATAGATAGATGAAAAGAATCCATAAATGGGATGGATGATGAATAAATGAATAAATACTGAGCTTGCTGCCTGAGGGGGAGAGGATTCTCTGCTGCCAAAATGGAGATCAGGGCTCTGTCTCGCAGAGACACAAAATGGATTTATGCTTTTCATATTTTAAAGCAAATTTTTAATGACTCAAACTTCAACTAAACTTAAGGAATTAAGTGATAGTGAATTAAGTGACTGGTAGATAAGCTGCTTGCTTATATTGTGTATTACACAACCTAAGTGCAACCTAAGTGCAGGCACAGGGAATATATTGATCCAAAAACAATTGGTGGCTCATCTGAGGTTTCTCATCAATGATGATCGATAACTCAGGCTCAGAAACCATACCACTTCCTCCATGTGGATGATGTCATGGAGTGATCCATGTCCCAATAGGGCCATTGTTTTTGTGAATGAGACAAGTAGCAAAAGACTCTTACCCTGTGATTAGTATGAGATATACTGTATATTCACACAGGATGAGTGATAGTGGCAGTTGGACAATGTTTACATGTGCGTGTGCATTTCACTTCATGTGGGTTATGTGTTTGCTTGTGTACACGTGTGTTTGTGTTATTACTTCATCAACTGTGCAAGAGCATTTGTGAGAAACATGCCCCTCTGAGGACGGCCATATTTTTACCACAGCATGATCTCACCCAGTTGGAGCTCAAAGCCAATGAGTCTTGCCTTTTTGAGTGTTCAGACTTTGTGTGTGTGTGTTTTGCAGAGGAGTAGAACATCACTTGGTTGGAGCCAGCTGCCTCCCCAGTGGCTTTAAAGTTTGCGTGTTTCCCACCATTCCATAGCGCACAGCCAAATCAAAGACAGTATTGCCTGCTAGTATAGTGTAAGTAGGTGGTAGCCTGCGAGGGTAAACTGTTTTGATACTGGCTTTTGAAATTTGTGTTCTATTTCATATAGGCTTCGCCCTCTAAGAGCTGTTGCTGTTGGGTTTATCCCTCATGCATGCGCAGTCCTGAAGAGATTTCTTTCGTGCCCTGTGCCCTGCACCCTGCACTGGGTTGTTCCCACTCAGGTCCGCTTTGGTGGCATAATGCCAATGTGACCTGAGATCGTCTCCCTCTTTTTCTTCAGCAGTCCAAAGAGCGATTCCTAGTCATGTCTAAAAATGATCGAACGCTGGACTCCAGCGCCACACTGCCATCACCATGTGCCCAGGCTGCAAAATGGGCTTCATCATACCCAGTGACCCACACCCTAGCTGCGGGGCCTGCCTCAGCGCAGAGCACAGCGAGCTGGCACTCTCCCCCGAGGGCTGCTTGCCCTTTGTGTGCTTGCTTGCCCCGCGGTGAAAAGCAGCGCCGTGCGGAGGTGTTCTCGGCTGTTACAGTACGTGAGCCTGATGATGACGGCAGCGGGGCAAACCGTGGTGACAATCTCTTGGTGGATGACCCCCTGGAGTTCCTCAGTGTTGTCAGCGCAGAAGGGCCTGAGTCTGTTGGCTTGCTTTCCTCCATTGCTGGCTCTCCCACTGACCCATCGGTTGGCATGGACAACCTCCCTCTGGTACAGCAGCATTCCCCCACTGCCGGTCAGCCTCTGGCCTTCGGAGCATTGCTCCATGATCTGCCTGACATCATTAAAAAAAACAACGATGACTGCTTTGTCTTTGATGCGCTTACTGGGCATGATGTTGGCCAGTCATATAGTGGTCCCTCTTGGTCTCCTCCACATGAGGAAGCTCCAGAGACAGTTTGCTCGCCTTCGCCTTGACCCCATGTGGTACAAGAGGCACCTGCTAACAGTCCCCTCCTCCGTCCAGACAGACCTGGCAATACTGCCTCTGGTCTTGCAAGCGCTCAGGGGACCCCCTTTCAAGCCCATAGTGCAGACCTCTCTTAAACACCTTTTGCTGAAAGCAGCGCTCCTCATAGCCCTGATGTCGGCTAAGCGATTGGGTGATCTGTGCACGCTCTCTGTCTCACCAGTGTGTCTCTCTATCCATGAAGATGGTAGCTCAGCCGTTTCGAGATTGAACCCTGCGTATGCGCTGAAAATAATAACATAATAATAATATTCACTTTTATTTGGCCAAGCATGTTACACACACAAGGAATTTGTTTCCGGTAGAGAACCAAGGCAGCCATCTGCGGCACCAACTCACACCGATGGCTCTAATCATCAGGGGCAACTTGGGGGTTCAGCGTCTTGCCCAAGAACACTTCGATACTTGGACTACAGGCGCCGTGATTCGAACCTCAAACCCTCTGGTTAGGAGACGACCGCTCTACCCACTGAACCACAGTAATAACATCTTCTTTTTGATCCAGAGTCATCTCACTTTCCTCCCGCACATAGAGATGGGTCAGAAAAAGAACTTCATGCCCTCTGTCCACTGTGTGCACTGTCCCATTATGTGGCCCGCACGGCAGCTGTCAGACAAACACAGCAGCTGTTTGTGCACTACAGGGAGCACACTCTTGGGAAGCCCCTAACTAAGCAGCGGCTGTCCTGTTGGTTGTGTGAGGCCATCATACAGGCATATATGTCAGCTGGGAGAGACCCTCCACCTGGCATCAGAACTCACTCCACAAGAGCTATTTCATCCTTCAGAGCTGCCTTCAGAGGGATGGCTGTAGAGGACATCTGCACAGCAGCCTCCTGGGCTGCCCCATGTCCTTTCACTCGCTTCTACCTTTAAGACACATCCAAATTTTCACTGGCTCACTCAGTGCTAAGTGTTCTGCACGATCGGGAGGCTCCCCCGATGCGAAATGTGAGGGCACACTTGCCATTGGGCGCTGATACTGCATATATGTTACTCGTTCGAGCTGCCAGCTATCAGTTAATGTGCCTCTCACTTGACTGTGCTGTCAGCGAAAGGCTATTGATGTGTGTGTACTGACTGCGCATTTTTGCCTGTGTGCGCTCCATGGTACTCCTTTTCCCAGCTGTCGGTCCTGCCCTGCCTGACCGTGGATGGCTACCAACATCATTATTCTGTTGTTGTCCTCTGTTCAAGGAAAAGAACAACAATGCAACCGAGCATCTGACAGTTACTATGCGTAGCTAATGTCTGTTTGCTCTCACAATTCAACTGTTATCTGTGCGTTTGTCAGGCGCACATGCTCACTGTGCACCCTTCCCTGCACTTATCCTCCTCTGATAAACAGAATGGCCATTCTGCCTTCTCACACTGGCTATAAGGGGCATGGTTGTACCTGCTTCTCAGGCAAGGCCTGCTGCAGGAGAGAGGATGTTGTACTTGGGCTGCTATTGCGGGATATATAGGCAAGCTGTGATGTTGTTTATGATGCTCTTGGGCGGCGGTGAGTTGACAGGGCATTGACTACATCAAGCTGCGCTTTTATCCCAATAGCGACAGCTCTTAGAGGGCGAAGCCTATACGAAATAGAACGGTGGTTATGTACAGCAATCCAAGCTTCTATGAGTATAGGCATAGCCCTCTAAGCTGGCGGCCCTGCTGTCTCTACCCCTAAAGAAAAAGCGCTGGCATAGGGAAACGACCTCAGCTTACATTGGCATTTATGCCTTCACAGCGGACCTGGGTGGGGACAGCCCAATACAGGGCACGAAAGAAATGTCTTCAGGGCTGCCCATGCGCAAGGGATAAACCAAATAGCAACAGCCCTTAGAGGGCTACGCTTATACTCGTAGAAGCTTGGGTTACTGTATGTAACCATCATTATAGTTTGAGTAGAAGAGAACAATCAAACAGGAGAAGAAAGTGACAACATTCACTCATGTTGTGCAGATGAAAAGAGTGGGATAGTAGTTTCAAGAGGATGAGAGGTGGAAATAAAAATAACTGTGCATTTTATTCATAGCTCACGCATTTTGTTGAAGTGTTGTAACAATGGATAACTATAAATTAGGAAATAAAAGAAATGCAACAAAATGGTACAAAGGGGTCAGATAAGAGAGTTAGGTCATTATAAGTCTGTATTTCAGCCATCTGTATTGCATGTGTGTGTAGAGTTTGCAGATGTGCAAGACTGCTCCTGATCTTTCCTAGTGCCATCTGCCAGTATTTTTCACAGGATTACTAAAGCATCACACCACTGGGTCAGAGAGTGTGCAGAGCTATGCTACGTGACTAATCGGTTAAGCACAAAAAAGGATGTCATTATGAACCCTAAATTCACTGCATGTTTAAGTGTGCTGCTGATGGACAGTTGTTGTTCCAGGTGCTCGCTGCTGAAAAAATATATATATATATGTTTACATTGGCAATAAAGGAAAAAGAAACAAACCTTTTTGCTTTCTCTTTCCAAAATTAAGTTTGATTTATTCATTTGCTCTATAACTGACACATAGGATCATGAGTATATCCTACTTAGTATCTGTGTGTCATATGCAACTGGGACACAGTTTTGTCTATCACAAAAGTTATCATGTTGATTCCTACACTGACAGGAGCTGCTGTGTACCCCAGGACTTTGATGAGATCAGGTTAGGGTGTGACTGCACAGACATAGGTACAAAGGTCAGTTATGTGTCATTCGTTTGTGATGTTATGCAACAAGGTGATGTGTATGTGGCCTTGTTTATATACTGTATACTTATGGGAATGGAACACGGGGAGCACACTGCTTAGCGAAGACTGGAAGTCTGCGGACTGGAGGCTTGGCCCCAAGACAAATTCATGGGGCGTAAGGTTAGAGCAAGTGTCAGCTTTGGTTCAGATTAGGGTAAGGGTTAAGTGGCAAGTAGTGGTTTTGGTTAAGGTTAGGTTAAGCCTTCTGGAAATTAATGTAAGTTTCTGTACGGACCCTGTAAGTGACAACCACATGTGTGTGTGTGTGTGTGTGTGTGTGTGTGTGTGTGCGCGCGTATGTGAAAAAAGCTGAAGAGGTGAGGTAACTGTGGGAGGCCAACTCTCACAATGCAGCCGTTCACAGAGACATTCCAATGAGCTATATAAGGAGGTCTGTTTGTGTCACTGTGTTAGTGTGTTTTTGTGTGCATGGCTGCATGAATGTGTGCATATGAAGTAGTGCGTTCATGCGCATGAAGCAATGTTTGAGAGTGCATTTGTGAGAAAAAGAGAAAGACAAAACAGAAGGAGGAGAGATATGGAGATGAAGGAACCTCATTTCATTGTGATAGTGTGTGTGTGTGTGTGTGTGTGTGTAGGTGATCATACACTTATTCATGTGTATGGATGCATATACTGTATTTCACAGTGTGTGCAGTTGGAGAGCTCATCCAGGGAGACCTGTGCTGACCTGTGCTGTGTGCGACTCCTAGGAGCTGCAAGTCTTTCCTTATTTTGTCCTTGTGGAGCCCAGCAGGAAGTCTCAACCTGCTCTGAACACGGATGATTATTTTATGTGACTTGAAACTGCCAGACGTGTAAAAAGCATCATTTTGTTGCTGTCCTTAAACAGAACATGGTGCTGTGTGCAAGTCAAGCCATTTTTCATCTGGGCAGGAACATAAATTGCTGTAGAAGCCTGTGCGCTGGAGGTCAAGTTGATATGATCAGTTGAGCAATGTAAACAGTGTGACATATATTCAGTACTCTCCGCCTCGAGGTGTGTTGTGATTGGTCACAGTGCACATCATAGAGTGCACATTTATTATTGTTACATGCCTGAGGTTCACGCTCCCCCTTCCTCCATCCATCATCTTCCTTCTTTCCACCTTCTTCTTCTCCTGTCTCGCTTAACCTCTCAACCTGCCCTTTCTGCA
>NW_018128018.1:364285-382962 GCF_001952655.1 Monopterus albus | reverse complement strand
GAGGGGGCATACAGATCAATGATTTCATTGAGAAGGAGCCAGTGGTGCCATTAGGAGCTGAGCTCACCTTCCCCAGGGAAATCTGAGGCTTTATCCTCAATGACCTCACCTTCCTCTCTATCCTTACTTTCATCACTCCTTCACCTCCTTTACCTTACCGCCTATTCCTTCCTCTCTCCTCCTCCTCCTCCTCCTCTTCCCTCTCACCACTCTTCTCTTTCACGATGCTGAGAACAGAGCTCTATTTTTAGGTCCAGACTGCTGTGGTCGTCACATCTGGCGCCAGTGGCCTTACAGCTCTCACCCCAGCCTATAGATACACAAACACATAGAAGGGTGCACACACACACACAGGCCCCACCCCAGCCTGCACCAAGGGAGCACAAAGGTTAAAGAAAATGGCCTACAAAAATATCTATGACATCATCTCCCTGCCCTGAAAAGTGTTACAGACTTTAGGAAGCCTTGGAGCTGCCCTGTGACACAATCCTCTGGTTTCTGCAAACAGTCACCCTGCAGGTATGTAATGAGCTCCTCTTTTAGCCTCACATCTTGATGAGGTATTGTACAAATGCTTGTACACACACACACTCTTGTAAAATAGCAAATGCACACATACTGTATGTGAACAGACTCTCTCACACACACACACACACACACACACACACACACACACACACACACAATATGGTAACAGGCCCCAGAGGACGCCTGTACCGAGTTGACTTTGTGTAACAATGTTCTGTTTCTGCCTTTGCTCTCACCCCCCACCCCCCATCATTGGCTTCACATGATGAGCTTGATGTCATTTTCCCTTTCTTTCCCTCAAAACCAGAGAACAGAAACAGGCTAGAGTGTGTATATCTGTGTGCACAATGCGATATCTGTGTGTGTATGCATGGGCGTGTGTTTATGTGAGTCTGTGCCAAATGTTTCCACCATGACGTGATCTCACTGCTCTGCTTGCCTGCTGCTCCTCTTCCCCTTCTCTTCTATCACTGAGTCGCTAGCACACATACATGTGCACGCACACACACACACACGTAAAACACAGTCATACGTATATACTGAAGCATGTAAAGGAGGGGAATGCCATTTTCTTTTGGGTGCACGCATATGAGAAATGTGCATAAATTCCAAGTAGTGTGGATAAAGAGTAGAGCTCACGACATCAACACAGGCACACAAACGCGCATGATATATAGATGTAGATGTATTCACAGGCATAGTGAGTACCATTTTGTTGTATGCAGGTGAGAATGAACAACTGCACTGTTAGGTCCTCAAAAAAACAAATATATTAAATATTTGTATTTGCTTCAGGATGCAAACAAAAACATTGTCTTGTGGAGCATCATAAGTGTAGTTGTTAGACCTAACATAAGCAACACTATACACATAAGCACATTAAGATTTGATCTGTTTTCATCTGAGATATAGTTAGCCTATTTTATAAGTATATCTTGTGGAGAAAACCTGTGCTACCGTGCTTGTACCACTTTGCCCTAAATGCTTCAGCCATAGCTGTATATACAGTCCATTCACATACCTGCATACTGCCTGGCTCCTGCTACATCTGAAATCTATCTAGAGGCCTTTTGAACATCCCAACCCTGCCCTGTTATGTATTCATCCAGCATGGCATAAAAATAGTTTGTTTAAGCTGTTACCTAGGCAGTGTCAACACATCAGTTCAACAGGAACTGAAGCTGAACAACTTGCTAACCCAGGCTGGTTTTCTTAGTGCTACACAGCCATCAGTACCTCGTAAATCAAGCCTTACTTTGAATTTGGGCCAAATGCTTGCTAGATTGGTCAGTTTACCACTGCATCATTTATCCAGGCGTCTCTGACACACATGAGGAGTGGAAATGTCCAAAAACAGAAGAGGGAAAATTAGCAATTATGTTAGTTGATTGTAGCCAGAACTAGCCTGCATCCACCAGATTCCATTCATGCTGGGACTGCCTGCTGCCGCTCCTGTCATCGCGTCACTATCTGGAACAATGGTGGATTCCTGTTTATCAGCGTGCTGTCTTTGATGCACTGTATGTCTGGCATGCTGTAGCGCTGCTTCCTTATTTACCTATTTGGTTGCCATGGTTTTGTTTTTTAATCAGATTTAGACTGCACTTCCACCATGTAGATGAGGTTGTATTTCTTGGCAACCTTTTCAAGTGTGTTACCATATGAGAAAATCTATTTCAAACTTCCTTTTCATTGGCACGAGAGGACTAGCTGCCTATAGAAGAGCTGAGAGTTAAAATCCTCCTTTTCTGGTATGTTCACAGACTTGTAACCGAGGTCTTATTACCGTAAATACATGCTGACCACACACAAACTTTTGGGCTGAACCTCTAGGGCTGCTGCTGCTTCCTGATACAGGCTGGAGATATTTCCATTGCCACAGCAACAGTCTAATTTTGGAGTTCCAGGCAAGCCCAAAGGCCCCAGATTGAAGAATGCAGCACTTTGTAATCATTCCTGATACTCTTGATATCTCCCCCTCTGCACACTAAAACACAAACACACATCACATACACAATTATAAACACACATACAGAGATGAAGGCAGCATACAGAGGCCACCTCCCCATCTGTTGTGTAACCATTTCCTGTTGTGACATCAGGGCTCCCTGGGGAGAAAGAGGGAGGCGCAAGGAACATAGCATGTATGTTTACAAGTGCATGTCTTGAGCATGTGTTTGTGTATTTGTATTTAATTTTTTTTAAATAGAAGTTTGGAAGTCCTGCTGTTAGCTTTAAAATTCATTATAAAGGCACTGGCAGGGCGCACACAGAAACAGCTCGCCCAGTTCCTCTCCCTGCATTGCTTCATTCCTTCTCTATTGTTCTTCTGTAACTGGCAAAGTGATGTCACTACTGTCTCTGTGAGTGACACACACACAAGCACGCAATGTCCATGGCCTATAATGAAAGGAAAGCCGGCTCTGTCTACGGGTGTTGCTGTCACCATGTCCTGTACACCCAAACACAGTGTCCTGGCCGTAACACCTTGATCCTGCTGTGTGTGAGAGGACACTGCTGAATGATTTAGGAATGTGTTCATTTTATTAGAATTAATTAGTAGAAATAACCCTGGTATAGTCTGAGACTGTTTGAGCTAATTTTGAGACAGGTAGACATGACACTGGTAGACACTGAGGAGTGGGGGTGTGTAACTAACAGAAGACCAGATGGCTGAGCTTCCACCACTGTTGTGAGGACAGTGTGTTGTTGCACTGTTGCACAGTGCGTGCTGTGCTGATAGGAGCTAATTAGCACCAAACTGATCTGAGACCTGCCTGTCAGTCCACATGTAGCAGCAATACAAGCTCATTAAAAACAAACTGATCTGCTGTCAGCTCCTCCCTGTCGTCGCATTGCAGTTATGTCACCTCTACCAGGTGTGTGTCAGACTGTCTGACATGCAAGAGACGACGGGAGAGATGAGGTGTGATTCCAGTTTATTAATTCCTTCAAATGCTGCAGGTAAACCATGTGATTGTCAGCTCTAACCATTAGCATTTAGAATGAACCATCCGTTCTGCTTAAGTGAACCTACATAGACAAACTCACCTCTGGGGAAATCAGATGAGAGCAGAGTGCACTTTCTTCACACACACTCTTTGTTCCACAGTCTATCATTCCTTCCCACTAAAATGCATGGATCCTGTACATATTTAGCCTTTACTGCACAAATACTGCTCACACACACAAATTATTCATCTGTATACAACCTCAAAAAACAGCTGCGAGCCATCTCACATTGAATTTCTATGCTTTTCTATAAAGTGAATGCACAGGCTTTTTATGCATGTCAGCATACTGTAAGTATGTACCTGTGGTGGCCAGCAGCGTTCATTTTGATCCTTTATAGCCCCCCTTCTCTCCACACACATTTACACACCACTGAACATCTCCAACTGGGATTTTTAAGTAGTTCATCTGGTCCTGAAAGCCCCCCTTGGTGCATTTAATAGCTTACACTCATCTCTCCTTTGTGTGTGGGTCTCTGAGTGTATATATGTATATGTATATGTATATGTATATGTATAGGTTTATATCTGTAAGTGTAAGCTAATTTCTTGCCAGTGCGACAGATCTACTGGTGCATTTCCCTGGGTGTTGAGCTCCTCCACAGGGGTTATGTTGTTTGGAGGGCAGGAGGTCTGCTGCATGGCTGATGTGAGCAGGAATCCCTCCAGGCTGTGCAGATAGAGACAAAACTACCTTATGCACACTCACACAAACAAGTAGCGCATCACTGTACCCTTAATTGCATGCACTCTGCTCTCACTTGCCAAATATGCCAAACAGCATCATGCACCAATGTTAAATACAGCATCAAAGAATACATTACTCATGTTCACACATATTTCAGTCAATACTCAAGAGTATTGAATAATACCCAGCCCCAGCATGTGCACACCAGCACACAGACATTTGTGAGGACACTCACTGTCATAATGCATTCCCAAGCCCTTCAACCTAACCTTAAACATCACAACTAAAAGCCTAACCCCACTCCTATACCTAACCTTAACCCTTAGCCTTCCCTAACTCCTGAACAGCTAAAGTGTCCTCACAACACCAAAATGTCATCACAGCCATGGCGCTGAAAAACATTTGGTCCACACATTGTAGCTCACTACACCACTAATGTAACCCCTTGCAATATGACCACATCATTTCAGCTGCCATCTCCCTATGGATTCAAACACCCCATCCCCTAAGACTTCCAGCACCCCCACCCTCAATAGCTCCATCCTCCTGTCTCTCTCCCTCAGTAACTACCTCACCCCCCAGGCATGGCAGCTGTGTTCTCCTATAGGCATTACATCACTGCAAGAGCAGCCTTGTTACTGATCCCCTGACAGCCAACATTATCAACACACACATACACACACACACACATGCACATACAGAGGCAGACATGCTTATGCATGAGCACATATGCTTAATTTACACATATTGGTGCAAATAATCCCTAAGCCCAGGCAGCACTGTTCCCTCTTGTCTTCCTCACACCTTGCACCACTCATCCTCCTTCCACATTGTATCACACACACTCGCTCACACTCACGGTCCTAACAGACACACGGCACACAAAGATGAACTCACACACACACACACACACACACACAACTCAGACTTCATCACCCTATCCTGCTCTCTCTGGAGAATGACGTCTGTCTTTCCTTGTGATATTCTGACAGATGATCTGCAGTGTAGAATGGCACCCCTGTCGCTGCCTGTCTCAGTGGGGAGGGAAAGGGGGACAGGCCCTGAGGTAATATATAATGCAAAAAATCGGATTATCAAAACCATAAATATGTCACCTTTTGTTGTGCACCAAATAAGTAGAAGTTTTAAGGGTGTATGCATTGCAGTTTACACTTATCAGTGACAGCAATATTGTTTTAAGTATGTGATTTCCCTGTCCCTCTGCACACTACAAATGGTTTGTATACTTGGACTATACAAGCTCATCTTACTCTACTATACAGAAAGTGTTTGATTGGGTTTGTTGGGTCACACTTGTCAGTTAATCTTATTCAGTTTTCAGTCAGTTTTATTTATAGAGCCCAAAATCACAGTGTGTGTCCCATCATAGGGATTTTCAATCTGAACAACAGCATTCCTAGGACGAATATTATAACAGCTTTGAACCTGGCTCTCTGCCATTTCCATTTCCTGACTACTTCTTATTCTTTTTTCTGTACTTTACTGTTTGAGTGCCCCCTAGTTTAATGTTTGCACAGGTATAAATGCAACAGCACTGCAACTGTCTCAGAATGACATACATATACAGTATGTTCCAATACATGAGGTGGCACACAAGTCTAAATGTGGATTAGCCTTGCCTTACTTATCACTACAACCTTCATTTAGAAATGCTAAAAATCAGTCAAATGCTGTTTGTTCCCAAATGGCAATAGTTTGCTCAACAGTGAAACAGTAACACAAGACAAAAATAGACATTGCATCATCACTATGTGCTGCAAAACAAGTTAAAAACAAGTTAAAATATATTCAAAAGGGCTCAGTGATGGGCAGTAAAGAGCTAGAAGTTTTGCTCTTTCATGATGAACATATATGCAATGTTGATGAAGATATTGCAGTAAGTGTAATGAGTTAATGAATTCCAGTCATAGTCAAAACGTGTTTATATTCAGGACAGCAAGCAACTTCCAGGTCACACCTGTCAATTTCCTGTCTTATATGTTAATTTGCCATTTCACTTATAACAGCTGTAACATCCATCGCTTGGACATGAGCAGCATTTGTTCTCCATTACTGTTTGCACTAATCATAACACACCTGGTGGCCTCCAGTGTGGACAGGCTGTCTGATGTTGTTCTGCTACACCACTATCTCATACTCATCTTCACTTTGCTTCATGTCTGTGTGTGTGTGTGTGTGTGTGTGTAAACTGTGCGTTGTCCTAGTAACAAGCCCTCCACCATAAAGCCATGATCTAAATCTAATAGATGTCAGAGGAGAGGGGTGCCTGGAGTGACCGTTCTGCCTATTTCTGTCACAGCAGCGCACACATGTGCAGTCAATAAAATAAACCTGACTGTCGTTTATAGCATCCTGGCTATAATCCTCTAATTAACACATGTACTATTCTGAGCTGTGTTACCCTGCTGAGGAGTAGAGGAGGGGGGAGAGGGGTACAACGGGGGCATGGGGTTTGCTTTTGACCATTACAACATCAGCCAACAGCTACTTTGTGTTGTTGCTGTTGTCTTAGATTGCTGTTGGTTGTGCTTCAGTGTTGGTTTATGTCTTCGAGCCACACAGAGAAACAACCAAACCTAGGTGTGAATTCAAACTGAGGCAGTAATATGTGTTTGAAGTGTTTTTATGACCCCAGTTGACCACTGAGTGCCACACCTGCACCAACAAGCTACAGATGGGGAATAAATTGAACTGCGTCTGCATTTTTCAAAAAGGACCTGTCATCACCAAAGTGACCCATTTCCTCTCTTGTTCCCTCTGTCAGTGACCCAGAGTTGAATAGAAGGTGATGTAAGGCTGTTCTCACCCCTGTGTGATCATTCAGGGGTCTTCAGTGATGAGGTCAGTCAGTCAGCATGCAGCTGCCTGCCTAGCTAGACATCTTGTACAAGCTTATTTGGCTTCTTTTGGAGCTGGGCTCACTGCACACTGACTTAATTCACCCGAAGACCATGTGACCTGTTTGAATGTAATCAGCATACCATAATTTCTCATCCTGAGACTGAACAGACAGTCAGGAAAGACATTTGACTTGCCTGCTCATCTGTGCTATTTAATACTTAAAGGGGTAAAACCTAACAAAGAGGAAGTTTTCCCCCTTTTAAATCTGCTTATTATATAAAAATATCAAATATACAAAATAAAATCAATAGTCCTGTGTTTTTAAGGACAATTTTGCATTTGGGGTTATAATATATTTAAAGCAGCCATACTTGTGTAATTATTACTTAACATTCAGTTAACATTGTCTTCCTCCAGCAATTGTGCCCTGTGCTGCTTTGTTTCTATAGCTGGAGGTGTGGCCTACATGTTTTCCATGCCATAGTAAAGTACCAGGAGTCTGTGGCCTGTGAAATGGATGACAGCTGCCAACCACAAACTTGTTTGGTCTTCTCATCACCTAGGCTTCCCTTCCTTGTTTATCTGCTTTTGTTTGTGCCTCCCGTCTCTACAGCTTTCTTCTTTCTTTCTCCCCCTTCTCCTCTCCTTTTCATCTTCATTGATGAGGACAGTGTCCAAACACAAGTGCGTTAGACATGAACCAGTGCAGGAAACATGGTGAAGTCACACACACACACATTCTCTCACCTAGACAAATCAGCTTTCAACACACTGACGGTCTTAATCCCCCCACCCACCCACCACCCCACTGACGCAGCAAGTGTAATGTGCTTAGAAGCTACAGTACATTTATGGCAATCAACCTAATGGAGGCATTTATGTAGCTTCTGCTTACCTGACTAAGGATTCTTGGATTTGGCTGTTCAGTGACAGAGCAAAATAAGGAGAAGAAGATAACAAAATACACTTTTCTGCTAGGGTGACCTTCAATTGTAATGTACACTGGCTGACAAGGAAAAGAAAAGAAGACAAAAACAAAAGTTTGACTAGAAGAGTCTCAGTCGACTGACAGGTCTCTCGACTGATGTTTCGTATTGTATAGCTTTATGGAAGCTGCACAATTTCTAGTTAGTTTAGAGTAATGATAACAGATAATCATCTCATAATTCTGTCTTGTGTGTTATTGCTTTGAAACAGTGAAGTTCAACAAACAAACAAACAAAAATATTTCATATGAAGAAGCATACATATTGTCATGCACATAAACACAAAGTCCTGTGTTATTCCTTTCTTCTCCATAATTGACTGCATTGCTACTTGAAGACTAATCAGTCTTGTAGCAGTGTGTTAAAGAGCTTGACAGTCGTATCTTAGCCTCCGTCCTTCCTTGATAGAGGCCTGTTCGGCAGCTAGGCCCCTGAGGTGGCCGCATATTTGTTGGGTGAGTAAGGAATGTGGTTACATGCCTTAGACATTAGCTATGACGGAGCGCTGGCTCCACAAGAGAGGCAGGGTGCAAGGGAGGTAGCAGAGGAGGAGGGAGGGAGGGAGGGTTGGGAAGAGTCTGAGCTCACGGCAAGTGAGCTCATTCAGTCCCAGAGCTCGAGGAGAGAGTGCAGCTCTGTCGTTCTTTTTGCAGAGAGAGAGCGTAGGAGGGAGAGGGAGGAGTGTAAGCCAGCAACTGAGCGAATGAGAGGCAGGGAGAGTGTAGCAGCACAACAATAGTAGGCTGCTCTTCTGGCTGTGGACTCACAGAGACAGAGAGAGAGCTCAGAGAGACACACAGACACTCTGTAAACCAGCTGCAGGAAGATTACAGCTGGCTTTCCATACAGCCTTTACAGTCTGCTCGATTTTATTTATTTATTTTTTTCCTCTCACCCTTGAAGGCGACAATTCTTCACAAAACCACAGAATTACTAAACATTGACGTAGGAGCATTTTAGGAATTTTTGTGGTCATTGCATGGGATTTTTGTGATAGACTTGAGGAGCTTGTCCACAGACATTTTGGACTAGTTATTGTACTTGGTCTATTTTCTGAGGGTCATCGCTTGGACACTGACAGTTGACTTGACCAGAGTGGGCACCAGCACGTGTTTTGTTGACTTGGGATTTTTACACTCAGACTGTGAGCTCACCTCAGTCGGCCCCTTAAGGAGAATACATCTGTTTGATTGTTCTGAACATTTTTTGTGCAGTAAGGTGGGAGGGATTGATCAGATCCATCCCTGAAGGAAGGAGTACCAGAGCATTTTTATCTGTGTTTGTGTGTGTGTGTATGTGAGAGACAGTTTGTTCTGGGGGATGCCTCTGGATGTGGTGATTGCCCCAGTGGAGGACTGTTTTTGGCCGGACCTGCAGGACACAGACATGAGACTGAAGATCAGGGTCCGCCGAATGAAGGAGGGGAGGGAACTACGAGGTGTGTATCCACAGGACAAATAGGGGGAGAAAAGATGTGTGAGTGGGCAAGTTAATAAGAGCATGTGAACATCCCTGTCTGGAGAGCAACACATTGAGGGATGTAAGGCTTTTGGGGGCTACAGTGCTATCATACATAGTGAAGATGCAAATGTGATTTAATATGGATTTTAGGGATGTAAATGCATGGCAGTTTGCTGCTGATTTGACTGCACCATTGCTGAATGCAAGTATTGAAGGTTTTTATGAGGGGAAAGCCCCTGATAGTAGTTTGTGCACTGCAGATGAGTGTTAAGGCACAGGCGTGGTGCATGAGAAAGACAGATAGATGTGAACTGAATTTTAAAGATGTGTACTGGATCAATATTGAGAAGCACTGCTACAAAGGGTAAAAGAATACGTCGCAGGGACCCGGCCAAACCCTCTAATTGTTTTCCCACCTTTGTGTTTACACAGTTAATGTGTTTAGAGAGACAGAATAGGAAGAGGGAGGATTAAGAGGATGACATCATGAAGATGAGAAGCGATGAAGAGGAGAAAGAAGAGAGAAAAGGGGCTCAGGGGGAGAATGAGTGCCGTGACCCATAGTATGACATAGTGCTCATGCCTGTGGTCATTGAGATGTAAAACTATCACAAAGATGCTTTTTCTTTCCTCTCCTCTGCTCGCTCTCTCTGCAGAATGGTGTCTTGTGGAGATTATGTTATCAATATGTGTGCAGTGTGCACTGCAGGTGCTTAACATAACACCTTTTCACACAGAGCGATGAAGCAATGCAGAGTACTGGTGCTATGGAAGAATCCTTTATATTCACCAACACACTTGCCTGCTTGTCACACAAAATATATGTTCAGCCATAAGATCATTTCTTGAAGGATAGTTTGATCCCATAAATGTGTGAGAATATGTGTGTAAAGCTTGGATATACAGCTGCTATATGCATATCAGGGCATATGCTGTAAAAGAGCCGGTTCAAAGCAGTTAGCACAGCAGCTCTCCACACCTGCCACTCTGCCTATTGTTGGATGTGCATGTGTGCTGCTCAAAGTGTCAAACTCAGCTCAGAGAAGGCTAGCAAAAAATTCACAAATTCACACATTTGCTGTCAGTAGGTGAAAAAAGAAATGACTGTCACAATTTATTTTGAGGCACTTCAGCACGTCTCTGTTGAAATAGACTTGTGAATGCAGGCTAAATTACAAGAGGGTTTGCAATAGTCTTTGCAGTAACACTGTTCTGCTGAAGCAGCAGTGGATCAAAGAGACACGTTCCTGCTATCTCTCCAGTAAAATAGATTAACAGTGAACACTGACTATCAGCCAGGATGACTTGTTAATCATTCAGCCATTCCTGACTGTCATCAGCTTGCATGAAAACCTATGACCTCATCCTACTGTCTCATCTATGGCTTGTCAATCTACACATTTCTGACAGACGTGGCCCACTTTACCCTCTAAAACACGCACACACTCCCACCGCTTCTCCAGGCTGCAGCACAGCCTTTGTGGAGCTGAGTGGGACATGTGTGCAATGATGTCATATTGGGAGGGTGGGGGAGGCGGAGGGGGTGGTTGCCACATTGAGATGCTAATGCCCCCTTATAGTGGAGGGGACAGCTGGAGGGTCACAGAGGATGGCGTCATGTCTTCCCTTGATATGAACCACAGAGGAGAATGATGGAGGAAGGAATGGAGGGGTGTGGGGGAGTCATTCAGGCAGATCAGTGCCCCCAGGGTGTGAAGGGTTTTGTGTGTGTGTGTGTGTGTGTGTGTGTGCATGTGCACACGTTCCATTAACAGATGAGTTAAAGAGGACAACTGAAAGCTACACAGAAACAGCAACGCACAGGCACAGAGGCAGCAGGGAGCTTCGTATTGACGAGGCAGTCAATTGTACCAACAGCAGTGATGTAATACGCAGAACTCCCATTAACCATAACAGCCAGGCAGGTGTTGTGTGTCTCTGCCTGTCTGGTCAATATCTCTGGGATTCCACCTCCATTCATATTTCAGCTTTCTGCAGTGATTCACTGAGCCACACGGCCCCAAAAAAAGCCTGAATTTGATACAAATCTCTTGAATTAAGAACATGTTTCTTGGATAATAACCAGCAACTTTAAATTGAAACGTGAATATTGAGTTGTAAGAGATGACTGATGAGCTACCAGTGAACAAAGGAGGCTCGAGTGCTCGGCTCTGACAGGGCCATAGAGGAAAACAAGCAGTTGCATAAGTGATGAAGTGGTGCAGAGAGAAATGGAAAAAGGGAAGTCACTACTGGGTAGCACTGCCGATGGCAACACAGTGCACTCTTGCCCAGTTGTGTGTTTTCTGTGTTCAGAATTGGGTTAGACACATCCTGTCTAAGTACACTTTCCAGAAGTCAAAGACATGATGTAGCACAGTGCAAAAGGTGGTGTAGTCGCCCAAAAAATAACTGAATAGTATTTCTGTGTGGCACATGATCATGAGTCCAGTGTGATTTTCCTCACAGAAGCCTTCGTCTCTATTAAGCAGAAATGTGTCTGTAAATTTTCAAGTTGAACTGTAGAGCAGGACTTTTTTTTATTTCGTGTTTAAGTTAAGCTGCTTGCAGGTAGTTAAGTTTAGTGTCAGTCTCTGTTGATGAAAAGTAAACTCATCTCTCCCAGTTGACTTTCTGATGTCACCCTAGCAGACAGCTGGGCTGCCATGTGTCACAGGGTATTTTCAGTGACCTCAGTGTGAGTGTACACAGTTTATGTGTGTACTTGGATTGGAATGGATGGATGTGTCATTGTTTTCTTATGGAGAATGTGAGACCATGTCTCTTTGGGTTACTGGCTTGATGATCGCTGCTGCTGCTGCTGTGTGTGTCAGTGTGTTCATGTGCTATCTGGACCCCTCTGTGTGTGTGTTTTATTCCATCTTGACAGCACTCGGGCATCAACATCAATGCCCTCCCTCATCATCATGGCAACCTTAAGTACAGTGGAGACATGTGATGAGGTGACAATAACACGCCATCTCCTGTGTGACTAACATACATTAGCGCCGGCTGTGTAAAGCTTTGGCTACAAGGAGGGTGTTTGTAATTGTGTTGACGTAGTGTCGCTGTAATTTTACAGCCTTTAAAACCAGCCAGGCACACTTGGTCCTGCTCTCTTATCTCTCACTTCATGCCAGTAACCTCTTACTCACTCTCCCAGTTATACACTGGCTCGCCAGATTTCCTGTCATTTTACTGTTTATCTAACATGAGATGAGGTCAGCTACAGTAACCATTGCTGTAATTATTAATCCAGACACATGAGATCGAAGGCTGAGAATATTTTTAGAAGGGCATTTTCATTTGCGTGTTCACTTCCCTTCATACACATAAACACACTTTCTGTGGAGTGTCGGATACTGTCTCCACTGTGGAACGTCCTGTCTTCTGTCCTTCTAACAACTTTCTAACAATGTCCTTGCATAGAAAGGGAAATGGTTAAAGTGTGACGTGAGGCTTTTCCTGTTGATTTAACTATCTCCAGCGACAGTTAACTTCCTCACACAGATACTGTATATGACAATGGCGGGGGCTATATGTAGTACTATTTATTTTCTTTGTGTGTGTGTGTGTGTGCAGGCTCCACACCAGCAGCGTTGGGAACTGAGGAACCAGCAAGAACTAAAGCAAGAGCAAAGAACTACCCTCCCTCTCTCTGTTTTATCACTCAGTGATGCTGTAGCACCGCCCAAACATTCACTAGGAAGAGGCTCTGGTGGAGCCAGTGGAGTCTAGGGCCAAGCTGAGATCTACAAATGTCTGTGTAGTCTATACAGGCCAAACTGGTTCGATCATTGAGTCAGGCTATGACAGCAGCCTCTCTTTCTTTGTATTAAGCTTTCCTTCTTGTATCTCATGCATCTTTTTGTATCTATCCATCTATTCTTCTCTCAACTCCACCCCCCATGTGGAGCACTGATGTCATTGCTTCACCAGTTGCCATTAATAGCAGGAAACAGACACTTGGATCTTAAAGGGACAGAGCACCAAGAACTGTACTGGGTCAAGAGGATGCCCCCAGCCTCAGAAGCTGTGGTGTTGTGAAATAGCTCCAAATACCAAAACTGCTGTCCTCTGACCATTTGCAATTTTTAAACATTTTTTTCCTGGACCTCTTATCTGTTGAGTACACAGTACATGCTGCTGACACTGTGTGCTCAGTGTGTGTGTTGACCAGCCCCTTGCTACATGAGTAGTGCAGCTGGGTGTGTGTTACAATGTCCTGCCTGTGCTGTGCTGTGTGTGCTACTTTAGAGCAGTGATGTCATGTCTCACTCACTCTCACTCTGTGACCATGCATGTGCATGTGCATGCACATGTGTGTTACACCCCAGATTGGGTCAGGCAGGACTGAACCGACAGATTAAGTTGTAATCTCCTTTCTTGGACTCAGAGTTTCCTTGAAGAACTCCCCTCCCTTCTCTACACTCTTTAGCGAGGTCATTACTCAACACACACACACACACCTCCACTTGTTGGCCCCCACCCTGTAGTTATCCAAATGCAGCACTGCAGAGTAATGAAGATTATGTGTGTGTGTGCAGGATAAGGGGTAAGCCTGGCTTACATTGTGCAGACAGAATTATAGACAGTGAGAATGAATATTGAGAGTATGTTGTCTGCAAGAAATTGTGATTATGTTGGTGTGTATCATCTTGTTAGCATGCAAATGTGTGTGTGCTGTGTGGTTGTCAGGGGGATGTTACTGGGCCTCTGTCCTGGCCCTGCACCTGTGGCCTCTCTCATTCCCCCAGCCTGACGCAATGCTCTGCTACAGGACATGAGCTCATGCAGGAAACAGAGCCACACACACACATAAGCCAAAAGTGGAGCCGCCTGCCTCTTAAAGAGCCAGACACACACATTCCTGGCTGCCCAGCATTTTACCTAACTCAAACAGAGCCTCTGTTTTGCTCCTGTTGCACTAAGCAAGACCCAGATACTGTAGCCTGGACTCACCTCTGAAAATCTACAGAGTGCCTGTCTGCTCTGCTAATAGAGGTGCAGTTTTTTTTTCTGCAGTGCTATTGATGAGTCCATGAGAGTCTTTGCAGAGTATGTGTGTAACTGCTGTATGGGAAATTATTAGTGCACCTAAGCAGTTCTTTCTCTTTCTTCTCTCTGCAGGAGGATTTGCTGCTTTCTCCTCCTGCTTCCCCGGCCTGTGTGAAGGGAAGCCTTCCACTGCTCTACCTATGAGCTTGTCCCAGCCTTGCTTGCCTGTGGCTAATGTAGGGCCCACTCGCATCCTGCCACACCTCTACCTCGGCTCACAGAAGGATGTGCTCAACAAGGTAGAATTTGTTTTGCATCTTTTCATTTTTCTACAATGTCAAAAAAAAACAGATAAGCGACCTATGGTTACCTGGCAACAAAACGTGACCGTAAACCCCTTTTACCTGTATCTCTGTAGGATCTGATGGCTCAGAATGGTATCACCTACGTGCTGAATGCCAGCAACACCTGCCCCAAGCCAGACTTCATCAGCGAGAGCCACTTCATGCGCATCCCAGTCAATGACAACTACTGTGAGAAATTACTTCCCTGGCTCGACAAAACTAATGAATTCATAGGTAAGTGGCTGGGAAATATGATTAAACATGAAATAATGTGTTGATGAAGATTAACAGTAGAAATCACAATCAACACTGAGCTTTTACAAGGAAGTGAATTCATCTGAAGTTATATGTTAAAGTGATGTGATATGTGTGTTGTGTAATATTCAATACAACATGTCCACATATTGTCACAGTTAATAAACGTTCACGTGTAGCTTTGGTAACAATAACGTCAGGTGTAACTCCCCCTTTCAGATGATCTCCTGTACTCTTTCCAGGAAATGTCTCTTTGCTTTCAGCAGGGGGGTGATTGTCTCCAGAGACGTTTTGCTAAAGATGGGACCTGTCAGGGACTATGCACATTTGTGGATAGTTGTCCATATTCATAAACTCTTTGTTTCCTCCTTGGCAGACAAAGCTAAGGTGTCAAACTGCAGAGTCATTGTGCACTGCCTGGCTGGAATCTCACGCTCTGCAACCATTGCCATTGCATACATCATGAAGACAATGGGCTTGTCATCAGATGATGCCTACAGGTATGCCTGCTCCTCCCATACACCACCAACTGAGCTAAGGTGCAAGTCTCAGCGATTCACTGCTTTAGTAAAACAGTTATTCTGACCTTAAAAATTCCTCAGGATATCTTATTAATTCCGACATGATTTACTGTAAAACCTTAGCCACAGAGGGGAATGCCACTCTTTACAACCGAGTTCATGTGACTAACCTTTTTCCAACATTCCTGACAGATTTGTAAAGGACCGAAGACCATCCATATCCCCCAACTTCAACTTCCTGGGTCAGCTGCTGGAGTTTGAGAAGGGCCTGCGATTACTCCAAGCTTTAAGTTCCACTTCTGATGACAAGATCTCCGAAAATACCACTAAGCAAAGTTCAGAGGTTAAAGGGGTCAGTATAGGTTTTGAGATGAACGGTCACCACAGCAACTGTGACTCCTCTCTGGTAGAGCCACACATCCAACCAGAACCCAAGCTGCATTCACCCATCTCCCTTCAGCAAGGCTTCAACGGCCTACACCTCTCTGCAGAGAGGATCATGGACACTAACCGGCTCAAACGCTCTTTCTCCCTGGACATTAAGTCTGTCTACTCTCCCAATAGCCCCCATTGCCTAAGCCTGGTGCCCACACACTCTGAAGATGTCCCCAAGCTGTGCAAGCTTGACAGCCCTGGGACGGGCACCTCTAATGGTGTCTGCTCCCAGTCTCCTGTCCTAGACAGCCCCAGCTCCTCTGATTCACCTTTCCCCTCACCAGGAAGTGGGGGCAGCATCGGAGGTTTGGGGTTTGGAGGAAGTGAAGGAATCCATCGTTGTGGGTCTTCATCATCCAGACCCAGGAGAAAAGCCAAACACAGCTCCAGCAGTTCACCAGTCCACTCCCAACTACACCAACCTCCACACTCCCTCAGCTTGTCGCTGGACCACAAGAGCCCCAGCGTAGACGAGAATCTAAAGGGCACGCTGCTCTTGTCACTACCTTCCCTTCCCACCCCGGGGTCCGGGGCCATGTGGACCAAACACAGAGACACTGTCCAGGCCACCACTCCTGTCACCCCCACCACAGATGCCCCCTGGCACTTTGGGGCAGAGGAAGGTGGTGACGGAGAGATGGAGCTGGGAGGTGGAGGTGACAGACGGGGAGAGGAGACGTCGATGAGGTTTGGGAGCAGTTCAGCATATGTGGCATTTGGGTGCAGTGAAAGTGTGCAGTTACGAGATAAATCCCATAGGGAGATGCCAGCGGCACCACAGACACAGAGAGACCATCGGGACTCAACATCATCATCCACAGTGACCACCTCCAACAGCTCGAATAACAGCGGGCCTGCATCAGAGAAGCAATTCAAGCGGCGCAGTTGTCAGATGGAGTTTGAGGAGGGCATCGCCGAGACACACTCTAGAGAGGAACTTGGGAAGATTGGGAAGCAGTCAAGCTTCTCTGGGAGCATGGAGATTATTGAGGTATCCTGACAGATAATGGACATAATCAGAGCTGTCCCTTGGGGGCAAAAATTGACCTGGTTAGAGGGAGTTCAACAAGAGGACATATGAGAGGGAGCAGAAGAGTTTTTTATTTTGTGCTCCAATCACAGACAGTATTAAAGACTCCAACTGAGAGAAGGACAAATAGATACACAAGCAGATGGTTAATGTGAAAAGGTTAGTAAGTGAACTAGCCTTTGCACTTGGACAGACAGAGCCTCAGATGTGGTGCTTAGCAGACCATAACCATTCTGAACTCTCATACAGGTCTGGGAGAGGGATGGGTACCAGGGGGGTGACTGGTGGTACTGAAACTCTTTATTTTTCTGAGCTCTGTCCTGAATAAAAAGAAACAACCCAGGGCAAGTGTCACTTTGCATCCTTATTACATAGAATCCCCTGATTTTGACAGAGTCCAGACACAAACAGCTTGCCTGTGATCAGATGTGGCGTGCGTCAGTGGGTGTATAGCTTGTGATTTGAACCGAGCCTCATGTGTTTTCCCAAAGCTTCACCCCAATGTGAGAAAGCCTCAGAACCTCGCACGGCTACATCCCCCACCCCTCCACCTCTTCTCAAAGGCTCAGCCTGCTACAGACTCTGCACAAGAACCGTAACGGACTCTTTAACAGCACAACCTTCTCACATCACCACAATACAAAGCAGAGAGATCCAAAGGACTTATTTTAAAGGTGGTACTGCATCCAACAGTGAAGGCTGCTCGGCATTTTATTAACGGAAAACTTTGAGCTGAAGACTAGTAGCGACGAGCAGTGTCGTCACCCCCTCCCAAAAAAGCATAGTGTATTTGTCCTGACTTTGGCTCCCTTGTTTCCAGTGTTAAAAGCAGGATGGGACTGAGGTTTCAGGATGATGATGAGGGTGTCGCTTTAATGACCCCTCAGCTCCTTAAAAGACCCCCCCCCCCCCTTCCTACTGCTGCCAGTCACCACTTATGGTCACCACTGAGCATGCACCAGAAAGGCTGACTAAAGACAAAACAAATACTATATATACAGTATGAATATATATATAGCAATTTTAATGGACTTTTTTGTTCACTTATCATTTTAATTTATTGTATTGGTTCATTCTGGTAATGAGAAATAATATAATGTGGATTTATTTCTTTTGTCTTTTGTTGAATTATTATAATTATTATTATTTGCTGTATTGTATTTATGAACACACACATACAAATACATACATTCAACAAATTCAGCCAAGCAATATGTGCTGTTCCTTGTTTGGGGAGAGTGATGTATGACTTTGAAATGCACTTTTCTGCTTTCTGATTAAAAGCTTTGATTTCCATTCACACACTGGCAACATGTTACACAGAAAGCCGAGTCTTGACTTTTCAGACTACTTAAGAGTATTTTGGCTCACCTGCAGTTTGTATTCAAGGATTTATCACAGTTGAGAGCTCAGTTGATGACTAAAAATGCAGTTTCGTTCAGTTGTGTGCAGAGGAAAACAGAGCAGCCACAGCGATCTCTGATCACCAGGTAAAACATTTTCTGCCAGTTTCACGAGGCCTGGTGTATCAACAGTTATATAAACATGGTTGCCCACT
>NW_018128018.1:358935-364247 GCF_001952655.1 Monopterus albus | reverse complement strand
ATGCTGAAACCAACACACACACACACAAGGCACCCTATACTTTATGCACTTAGAAATTTACTCCCGTAAAGCATAGGCCCTACACACACCCTTTCGTTCAGTCTCAGGGGATCCTTCAGTGAGCCAAGCCCGGCACAGGGTACACAGCTGCTGGTACATCAGCACAATGTCCATAAAGCTCCCTTGCTTTCTCTCTTTCTCGCTCTTCTTCTTATTATTTTTGTTATCTTATTTTAAAGCGTTGATAAAAACAACAACAAAATGGAAAGAAAACAAGAGGATCTTCATATCCTGAAGTGGAGGAATGAAAACTCTGCTCTTGTGATGCAAGATGGTTATTTATTTATAATGTGTGTGGGTTCTTTTTTTTGTTTGTTTGTTTTTTTTGGACCCTTAATTAGCTTTTCTCTCTACCGAACTCTGACCTTTGACGTTGTGCTGCTGCAGCTACAGTAAATTCAGAAAATTCCTATGTTCCCCCGACACTCAAGCAACCTCTTCTCACCCTCCTCACTATATTTTTAAGAATTGTTAAAGGTCATTTATGACATGTTAACAAAGATGATACAGGCTGTCCCATTTGCTAAAATTGTTCTTATTATTACTATTATTATCATCAATATTATTATTATTATTATTATTGTTATTACTATTATTATTATGTTGTTGTGTAAATATGAGCACATCTAGAACACTGATGAATTTAGATGTTTTTAAACAAAATCCTGATACCTTAGGCTGCTTGATGCAAAAATACCTCAGGTTCTATTGAAAGGCTTTTCCTTCCCCTGTACATGTTTTGTGAAAATGAGACAAAAATACAGACATGACAAAATACAAACTCCTCTCTGCTTCCTCTTCTTGTGTGCTTGCATGGGGGCTGAATGGGACCAGGAAGGGAATTCCACCGAACAGACAAACAACACTTTATGACATCCCGAATCCTTGACTCGTGCTATTGATTTTGTGTTTAACAAACTCCACTCTGACCAAACAACACAGCTGTATTGATTTTTCTTTTCCCAGACACTGCCAATGCCACATGCCGACGGGATGGTGAATTATTTAAAAGAGAAGATGCATTTAGAATTGCTTTATACAAAGACAGATGTAATAAAAAAAGAGCTGCAGTAAGATTGGAAGACAACAACACAGATGTTAAGAGAACAGAAAGGAAGGAATACCCATAATGTAAAAATACACATTAAAAAATCATACTGTGTAATAAATGTGTATAAGTATCATCAGCTAAATGTACTTAAATACAAAGTTCCAGTGTATGTTAGCTTAGCTTAGCTTAGCATAAAAACAAAAGGGATTTGCTTTGCCCAAAAGGAACAAAACCCGCCTAACTAAAGCTCACTAATGTGAGGTTTATTTCATTTGTAGGAAAAAGGTGTAAAAGAAAAAGTTATGATTTTGTGGAGGGCTTGGTTTGAACCAAGCTGTTTTTTTTTGTTAAGCCAAAGCTGCTGCTGTCTGCCATAACAAGAAAGTGTATAGTCTAAGTATCAGGAAGAAAGCAGATAAGCAAATCTCTTAAAATGTACAGTATTTCTCCTGTAAGTCAGGGGAGTGTATGACCATGAAATTACAGTTAAGGAACTCAGAATTATACCTCATGCTTCACTCAAACACTTAAATATTTGAAATATATTTGAATATTTGAAATATTACTTGATCATATTAATGTCTTGTTGCCACAGTAGGTCACTGAACAGTTTCTGCCTACAGTGACGGTGCAGTGTTTGCCAATGATGTGATGTGTTTGAGCAGTGCTCACCTCCAGGGTAAGATACTGAGATGAGGTAGTGATGTGTGTGTGAGAAAAACAAAGACAGGTGTTTGGCCCCAGAGGACACAGTGTAAACCAGTGTTAAAAAAAATACATGTCCAAATCCAGCAGAAGGCCAATCCATGGAGGCTTGACAACAAAGTCAGTTTTGGTTTCATGATGTCACGGTGGAATTTTACCTCACTTAATCAAACAACATCCTTCCGCAAACAAAGCATCACTCCTAAAGCCACCGTTTGGTTTAATCCAGTCTGAATGAGCAGTGTGTTCTGGGAGTGATGTCTGAGGTAAGGAGCAGCAAAGAGCAAACCCAACACACAAATGTCTCTTGGCCTTTTTCACTGAGCATAATGCAGTCTTAATGAGTGTCTCGCTGAGTCCAATAGGAGACAGGCAGAGGTAATGGCATTACCAGTATCCACAGCTGAGTCCCTCCGCTTTTCGTATGTGTGTTTTTATTTTACAGCCATCATGGGAATTCCTCCTGACACGACTGTCAGGGTAATACAATATGTAATAAATCCTGCTTTCTCACTGTCATTCTCCCAAACATGAGCAGCCTGCCCTGCATGATGCCATGTTTATTTATCACCCAGCTAATAGAGGATAATCCTTTTACAATATGTTACATCTATATGTGTGTGTATTTGCTTTTCAAGGTGCCCTCAGCTTGTATTATACCGATCTGCATCTCAGGTAACCTGCCCATATACAGTCTCTCCTCTGCTGTGCTGAAGTCTGCACTTCTGTGCAGGTGTGCTGCATCCCTTCAGTGACCTGAAATGGCTTTATGATGCAGTTTTTCCTCTGTTGATTTTATCATAATTAAACGTGCATTCCTGTCTGGGTTTTGAGTCTCATTCTGGTTTTGATCTTGTTCAGGATATAACATTTACATGTTACATAAGAAACCTGGTTATTCATATTCCTGTAAACATGACTGGTCAGCGTTCATTTTATTGTCTGCTATGGAATTTGAGTTCATCTGCAAACAAAGCAGAGAATGATGAGAAACATGGACGAGGTGTTTACATAGTACAGTGTTCTGGTTTTTATTGAAGTATATCCAAGTTTCTGCAACCAGCATATGGTGTGAAATTCCAAAAATTCAATCACCACCTGGACATTAAGGGTGCATTTAAACCCACTGACTGATACAATAAAATCATTGTTTTTCTTTTAACCCTTATTTACACAGGGAAGGTTCAGCGGGAAGCCACTTGTCTTTTACAAAAGCACTGTGATCATGTTTACACACACCCTCCTGGAAGCTGCCCAGTACAACCACAGTCTGACTTTCTGGCTACTGAGCAGCTCCACTGGAACAGTTAGGGTTAAAGGCCTTACCCAAGAGTTCACTCATAGATTTAACCCTGTCGCTCTAGGTATTGTCTCGTCAACCTTCTAATCACAAGCTCGCTTCTCTAAATTTTAGGCCACTGTAGATTCTCCAGGTAGCTGGAGGTCAACTGGAGGGATGAACATTCCGCCAAAAAGATCCCCTATACGATTTTGGATGATGGTGGGGGATAGCACTGTTGGTCCAAAATATGTCCACAGCTCAGATGTGTCACCACTTCTTTATTTGGATTTCTACATTTAAAGTGTCACCTGTGTTGATGCCCATATGTGCATGTTTGTACAAATATACTGTCTGGTGCTTGTCTATGTGTGTACATAGATGTGGCTTGGATGGAGGATTTCCTTAAGTGCATATACATGTTTGTTTTTTTACAGTGATACAAGGTGGTTGCATGTGCATAAAGAGTTATATATACATGAATGAATGAACGGTCATGTTTTGTTTGGCAACATCAGTAGGCTAATGTGTTTTATGCCGGTAAAGTTCATGTAAATTGAACCAAATGTCTAAGTATGTTGCATAAGTGTAAGCATGAATGTGTGTGAATGTTTGCGTGTGTGTCCTCCCTCTGCAGTGGCTGATGGGTACCAGACGTATCCATGCTGAGGGGCTGCCTGGCGCCTGCTCCCAGGCTTTCTATATGGAAACAGTTAGGAACTGCATGTCAACAGGCTACAGCTCTCTTTCTCCACTTTTCCACTCTCACCCATCCGAAGTGCACTCGTATTTTCATCCACTTTCTTTTCATCTCTTTGTGTTGCTCCTTTACACACTCTTTGATCTCAAATGCAAACTCATTACACACGATCTCTGCACGAAAGTTGCGTCAGCACACAGCATTCCACACTTTTCCACGCGTCACCAAGGATGACTGGCTAAACAGCATTTCTTGCTCTATTTTTCCATGGAAAACTCTTGTCCTTGTATAACCCTGCCTTCTGGCAGCCTACTTGTCCTACTAGTTCTCTCAGTCTATTTCCTTCTCTCTAACCCCTATCTCATCTTTATCCATCTCTCACGCTAGCGGGCAAAAAGTTGAGCTGCTTGAGCTGAGAAGCCGAACAGTCTGCACTAGTTCCCCACTACTTTATACCAGGCCAACAGGATCCTTGATGCAAACATATGTGTCTAATATTCCCATAAGGCTGTACAGTCATAAGCATATTCATGTCTTCATTTCAGCATGAATTACAACTCACCACAGTGAAATGAGCTAAATAAATGAATGCAGGGAGATCATTAATGTGCTTTCTGTAGCAATAGGCAGGAGTGTGTGTGTCTGCGTGCAAGGCCTGGGGTGAGGAGAGATCCCTGGCTGACTCGGAGGCTCAGCAGGCCTCAGTTAATCCAGCTTAATGCATTTAGCGTTGTCATGGCCACCTGTGTATTACACACCGCTGTGTTACAACAAGACGAAAGGGGATGTCTAGACTAGCAAATCACTGGAAAACAAAGCAAGACTGTGAGAGGTGCATCGTACTGTCTGCAGCCTTTGGGACAAACAACAAAAATGTGCACAGAAATGGATCATAATAACAAGCACAGATCTATCTGGCTGATTTTCATAAACACATACACAGGTTCATTATGAATTCCATATATAAAGGTGATGGGAGTGTGCACGGTTTTGATTTGAACACAAAGCAGCACCAGTAAACTGACATTCACTCTGGTTTTTTATTTGATTTGATTTGATTTATTCTTTCAAGCATGTAAAGACAGTTGATATGTCAACACACATAATTTTACACATATCCAACAAATGCTAATCCAATATCAATTTGCTTATACCTAGTACATGCTTGAATGGAGTAGGAAGAAGTCAGACTTATCCAGTCCTACCCCATGACATCATCTTACCATCATTGGTTTACAAGCAGTATCTCTACATAAATAATTCTCTTCTACACCACACAAGTAATATACTAAAGAATTATAACAAGAATGTTAACATTCTTACATAATTACATTCTTAAATAATTATCTTCTACACCACACAAGTAATATACTAAAGAATTATTACAGTGTTAACATTCATACACCACACCCACAATGTTCCATCTAATCAATCATTAAGCCTGTTCTTGCATATATCCTGATTGACACATACCTTTATATTTATGTTTAAACTCATCAATTCTAGTACTATTTTTT
>NW_018128018.1:352290-358672 GCF_001952655.1 Monopterus albus | reverse complement strand
TCCAAAATATATCTAACCCTTGCCAATATCGATTTATTTTTTGCTATTTTGTGCTGAACATATCTGATGTGAGATTTCCAGGAGAATTTGTCATCAACTATGACACCTAGAAATTTAATTTCATGTACTCGTTCTATATTAGCTCCCCCAATTTTCAATTGCAGTTCATTATCTAGTCTACGATTCCCAAATACCATACATTTAGTTTTATCCAAATTCAGAGATACTATATTACTGTCACACCATTTCTTTATCTTCTCAAGTTCCTGTGTAACCCGTCCAGATAGTTGCTGTAGGTTTTCACCTGATGCCCATATGGTAGTGTCATCAACAAACAAAACCACTTTCGCTAAATCAGAAACCTTGCATATATCATTAATATATAGTATAAATAATTTAGGTCCCAAAACAGAACCCTGAGGCACTCCACATACAATGTCCAGCTCACTCGATTGGTATTCACCCAACTTCACAAATTGACGCCTCTGTGTCAAATAACTTCTAATCCATTTCAGAACCATTCCTCTGATCCCATATTTTTCTAACTTGTCCATTAATAATTCATGATTGATTGTGTCAAATGCTTTTTTTAGGTCAATAAATATCCCCATCGTGTATTTCTTCTCATCCATAGCACTTGTAATGTCCTCCATCAAGTCGGTAATGTCGATCGGTTCGACCTAAAACCGTATTGGCAATCAAAGAGGATTTTATGTTTGTCAATAAATGTATCTAATCTGTTTCTGGTGACACTGACTGCTGCCACCTACTGTTGGCTCCCAGTCAAACTCAGCAGCTCTGGTTTGTCCCCTGACAGGAAGGTGAGAGGCGATCAGTGCTTTTGTTCCACAGGTCAAGCCAGCAGCACACATAATCAGTCGTCACTCCTCAGATTTCAGTTAGCTTCTGTTTTCAAGAATGAAATGAAATGAATGGACAAAGAGAAAGACAAAGTGTGCATGTATTCACTTCCTCTCTGTGCACAGTATGTAACAGCAGGGCACCCCCTCTTCACTGCCACAGACTGTGTGCATGTTCAGAGTGCTGACTAAAGTAGCTGTTGGTGCTGACTTCTGTCTCTGTCTTTATAATGGTGGAACAAACTGCAACTCCCTCTCTCTTTCTGTCTCACAGCATCAGCCCCATCAGCACTCTCTATCCAGGTCCAAACCCCATCAATGCATTGACACAGACACTGTTCCTGCTACTGAAGTCAGCAACACACAGCACATAGCAGCACATATCCCATATCTCAGCAACTGCACTTCCAAAAACCACATCCTGGGCCACCACCCAGTTGACACTGACACAAGGTCAGACACTGGTATGACAAACACACGACCACAATTAAATAATTATAACTGCCCCTTTTTGGTATTTAGGTTATCTTGCACTTGTGTTTAATTATTTATTTTTCTTACTGTATTAAATTGAAGGTAATCCATTGGAATGATCAGTTCTGAGCTACTTCTTGTGAACACACTGTATGCAGTGAATGCAGAGCTTTGTGAACATTTGTGACTGTTACATTTATGTTTCTCTGTAGATTTTTACATGGATAAAGCTTTGCTTTCATCAAGGTATCTGAGGTGAAAGAGGTGTTTTTCTTTTCAACTTTTAATAATGAAACAGTCTCATGCTCAAAAACGTCTTGTAAAAATGACTTTTTTTACTGAACAGCAGATAGAAAACTAATATATACTTATGTCTTTGAGGGGTTGTTGGTTGGAATGTCTCATAAAACTCTCTGTGTTGCAGACACCTCAACATAAAGTTATTTAGGAAACAAAATTCTATTTCCACTGTAAACACTTGTCTGTAATTATTGTGTGCCTGTTGTTTGTGGAGAACTGGTTTAACGAGTATAAAGACAAAGTGACTGGTATGTTGCAAAGAGCTGATCTTCACACACAGCAGCCTGCGTGCTGCTGACACACAGTGTTTGTGGCTGCTGCTCTGTTATCATTTCTCCTCTCTCTCCCCATGACCTCAGAGCCACATGCAAGCTATTTCTGTTGAGTTGCTTCTGGCTGAAAATGACTTCATGTCTGATTTGCTTGTAACAGAGGGGGGATGGGGGTTGTATCTCTGTGTTCATGGAAAATATACTGTACTGTAGACAGGCAGGATTGGCTTTGACGTGCTGGAGGAAAGACTGTGCAGCAAATGTTGCACCTCTTCTCCTACTTCCCTTTCAGAAAATTGCAAATGGTAGCCTATGCGGTTTATGTAACTTTTGTGTTGGTTTCACTTCTCTTTAGTTTTCCCCTAAGTCTTAAATGCTACTCTATGTCTGCAGTTTCAATTTCATCCTCTTCTCTCCTCCACCTCTGCCCTTCTTCCCGGGATGCCAGTGCTGGAGCCAGGTAGGTCTGCAGACATGAGTAATGTGGCTAAGACTGACTCATGCACCAAGACATCAGCCGTCTGTGTGGAGCCAGCAATGACACAAGCACAAGCGCAAACACTCACACACACATTCTATACTGAATTGACAAGCAGGCAGACAGACTTGGTGGTGCCGAAGATACAAAGCCCAGTCATGCAAGTGGCTGTTATCATCGCCTTATATTATGTGGTCATTATAGAAAAACTGAAATCGAATCCATGAGTGATGATATCAGACTGTTAACAGTAATCGTGTCTGTGAAACAACACACGCTCACACATACAGTCAGCCTGTGTGCATGAATCCTATAAATACATTACATATAGCTACATGAAACAGTTCAGACATAATGTATACAAACTTGAAGGATATTTTAGAGTGAGTTTATTATCAGAATAATTGAACACTTAAACATTTATGATGTAATTTGTTTATCTTGAGCTTTGTTTTCAGATTTTGTTTCTTTTTTCATAGTGAAATTAGCCTGTCAAATTAATTGGATTTTGGAATCAAACACTCCCAATCAAAATACAGTTGTATCTTTATTACAAGGGCAAACAAATTGTCCTTATAATGCTACAAAAAAAAAGCCACATCTCCTTATTGTGGAATTTATGCAAACCCACACATACATACACATGCTTGCGTGCGCACACCGCTCATTGCAACTTTATAACATTTATTATTCATGCAAGAGTAATGTGAGGTGTCTCCTTTTTAATGCCTCCTAATGGCTTTTTGAGTTACCGCTGCCCGCTATGAATAAATGATATCAGTCATACTGCAGTCAATACTTCACTCACTCACGCAGGCCAGCAGCGAGTTGATCTATGGGTTTCCACATTCTCATTCTCAAAAGCTTATATTATAAACTCAGATCAGTTTTTCTTTCTTAATTGATAAAACAACAAATATGTGAGGTAAATGTGTGTGTCACAGTGACGAGTATGCTGCAACTAGTCAGCAGGTATGAAGTCACCTGTCAAACATACCCTGAAGCTCATATGTAGAATCTTTGGCTTGGTAGATGTAGTTACCTATGCCAGCATCATAAGTGTGGGGAAAATATTGCATATAACAGTTTATTCAGTACTGTATATAAAGTAGATATGGACAGGTAACACAGGCCACACACTTCTCTAGTGTTCAGTGGGCACTTTTCATCAAAGACTGACATGTTACAGTAGAAAAGGCACAGATATAACTAACAGTGTTAATACCAACTTCAGTTTAAGTTCAAAAGCGCTGGCACTGTGCTCACTGACTTCCTGATGTGACTTATTGTGACCCATAAATGGAACTAACTGATCACTGAAGTTACTGCAATAAACTGTAATTATGTAAGGGATGATATTTTGTTTTCCTGTACATAAGAAACAGTTTATATCATGGAGCCCATAACAACACCACAACACTGTCAAGTTTAATCAACCTCCTTTCAGTTTCATCTAAATTTGACCATGGCAGTATTTAACAGACTGCTGTTGAATTGCATGATGCTGCACAGCTGTATTTACTGCATTCACTGGCTGTAGCTCTGAAACAAGGAACTGGATGAAGGAATATAGATCTCTCTCATGCGCCGCACCGGCTGGGATGATGTGGAATGGGAACATATCGACCCCTGGATGGCTCAGTATTGACGAGTGGATGAATTTCAGGAAGTGACCTTGGCTAATTCAGATGAGCACCTGACCAGAGCCCAGCTCATTTTCCCACAGAGCACATCTCTGGCACCAGCTGGCCCTCTGACGGACAGCAGAGTCTTCTGAGAGGCAAACATAGTTCACTGGTCTGACATTTGGTCATTGTGGACTGGTCACAGGTTCATATTGTCATGAATTTGGCGTGTGTCATAAACTGTGGGTGTTAAAAACAGTAATAGAATGACAGCCAGTATTAGCCATGCAGATTCTTTCAAGCTGATTTCTACATCCATTACAATAAAAATTAGATGAATGGAATTTTATGTATGGTGTTGAAAATCTACTTAAAAAAATCAACCAGAACATGTATCTGCAGAAGTAATGACCCTGTTGCTCTTAATAGCCCACAAAGCAGACTGTGAGCAGTTTTCTGGGGGGATTATGTTTTGGTAGAGGGCATGTGAAATCTGTGAATAATCCATTATTGAAGCTTTTAATTTAACTTTATATGTGAGCATCACAAATACAACTTCATTCACTTAACTTGTTTTGGGGTGGTGGCAGATATCTTAGAGTGGATGTTCCGAAACTAGACACATTAAGCCATACTCTGCTGTAACTTGATTTTACTGAAAATAACTGATGCTGTCTAAAGCTGTTTCTTTCTAAATATAGCAAATCAAAGTTGTAAACCTATGTCATGTAGGCCTGTTTTGTGTTTAATGTAGGCTAGAAAGAAACTGACTAGGGAGCTGAAAAGATATGAATGTTTTATTTTAAAAAATATCAAATTTGGGCAAATCAACACATTAAATAGTCATGGTTCTGAGACACTGCTGTTATAAAATGGTAGCAACACAATTATGTAAACGTTCTAGATGAAATTTACACAAGATTAAAAATGAATGTTGGTCTATGAAATTCCTCCACATTTGCAAGAATGGTTGTAATCAGTTCCACACTACAGAACTACACATGTGCAAAGATTTTAAACTGAGCCATAGAGCAATCAGCCAACCCACAGGAAAGAAAAAGTATTTCTAACAGACCTTTTCTGTCTTTAATTCCTGCCCACAAATATTGAGAATGTGTAAAACTGTGACACTTGAGTAAACGCAGTGTAGGTTCTCACTGGCCTGGTGTCAACAAGCATCCCACAGCACCCCCTTGTGGCTGATAACAGCACTACATTCGTTTTGAACATTCCAACCAGCTTCCTGTCAATCATCACTGTAACCCCGCCTTCTCCTAAACCGATTGGAGGCCATGGAGTGCCGACGAGCCAATCATGTGGCTCTGCCTCCTGTTAATAGGGCTCCTATCTCCTTGCCGTCTGTACCTGTGTGCTTGTGATATTTATAGAAGAGAGGATGCAGAGTGTAGCAAGGAAGAGGAAGGAAGGAGGAGGAGATAAAGAGGGGAGAGCAAGAACAAGAACAGGGAAGAGATGAGTGTCAGGGCTTGATAATGTCCATAGGTCTTGCTCTGATGGTTTCTCACAGGAAGAGAGGCCAGCCAGTTTAGCAAGGTATATTGATCCAGTTTATGGGAATCTGGCTGATTGGTGGTTTTCCTAGAGTAGAAAATGGGTGAAAGGAAGAAGGGAAGAAGAGCTACTAAAAGCTTAACAAAATGAATGGACAAGAATTGAAGTTAAGATATAGATGCTTGATGAACTGTGTGATTAAATATATTCCTACCCTAAATAAAACACCCAAACTGAAAAAAAAGATGGCAAATGATAAAAACCACTATGTGATCACTAAACCACAATTTATATTTTCTAAATTGCAGATACCTGTTTATTGGTAGGTGCAACTTACACTTTCCTTATTGATAAATCTGGCAGTTCTGTTTTTGACACATGACTTAGTCAATAAAACGTCAGAAAATGAAAAATGCCCGTCACAGTTACTTGGAGTGCAAAGTGTCTTTGGATGTCTTGTTTTCCCAAACTTAAAAACCTTGTGTTTACAAAAATATAAAACAGAGTAAAGCAGCAAATCCTCACTTTGAGAAGCTGGAACCAGCACTGGTGACCTAAAAACAACATGATCAGTGAGACAGAACAATCATCAGCATTTTGGATTACTGAAATTTGAATCTATACTAACTGATCACATGGCACCTTGCCTGACTGAATGGAGTGTTAAATGGCAGGCAGGTCATCAGTTCAGTAAAGACTTTAAAACAGGAGTGAGAAGATGTGGATGCAGAGTATCCACTATAAGGATTCACTAGACATAAACCATGGTTTCTTTTGTCCAAAGACAGTCGGCTTCTGGCAACAAGTAGAACAACGGCTGACATGGCACAGTAACTTACCCAGTGATATACCGATTATTAC
>NW_018128018.1:343356-352245 GCF_001952655.1 Monopterus albus | reverse complement strand
CCTCTGGTGGCATTTCTCTGGCTTATGTTGAAAGTATTCTTTCTGTTTTATGTTATATAAAACTACAGGAGGCTTGCTGAAGGCAGTGAACAGACTGACTTGTGCCCCGTGGTACAGGCCCTATCTATCCCCTTTTTCTGTGGATTGTGTATGTACTGTGTCATCTCCCATCAATACAGTGGCACACAGGAGACAACACATGGCAGCTTTATTATATGCCCATACACCTTGAAATCAACTGGCTAGATACCACCTGATTGAAAGGGTCCTTTGTGTCAAAAACCTAGAAAACATAGAAAAGAAATAACTTTTTTTGTAACACCTGTCTTTATCTATGCATTGTCCTATCTGTGTGTGTCTTTGGAGCCCTAATCCTGAAGTTGGGAACCACTGAATAAGTGTTTTAAACAAACTCAATGCCATGTCAGCAGCAAATGTAATAAACCTTCATTGAAGTGTTTGGTGTGGATTTCTATTTATAGCGTGGACACTCAAAATAAAATGAACATATTTAACCCTTTTCCCCAGCTTGTTAACTACATATCCCATGGCATCCTTGTTCATACAGCCCTGCGTGATACGCATTTTACGCACCGGGGAGACAGAGTGGGTCGGGTCTGTGTTTACTTCCGGACTCTGATTTAGACTTCGCTCAGAAAGCAGCAGCTCAAGCGGAGGTTCAGACTGTCAGCTAGCACAGTAGTAATACAAGGCTTCATGACAGAGGATACCGGGTTCACCAGCGGCACCACTGAACACCGGACACTGCGACGCCGGGCAGATCCACACCGTTGCCCTGCTTCCTTCCACTCGCACTTGTGCTTAAAAGCACTCAATGTTGTATTCCAGCTACCAGATAATAAACTGATCTGACTGTGTTCCTGCTACTCCATGAACCGAGCTAGCCGAGGATTAAAACAAGGACAATCGCTCAAAGTTTAAACGTCGTTTCTATTTGACCCGCCAGGATCCGGCAGCTGGGAGAGACGCAAGCCCGTGGAGAGCGACGGGACTCGGGGGCCAGGCAGCCAGGGCAGTGAGGGCGGTAGCCGGATAAACTAGGGGGTCGCCTCCAGCTCCTGGTCGTTTTATCCCCAGCAAGCTAGCGTTAGCTAAGCTAGCTACGAACAGCACCATGGATTGGTTAATGGGGTGAGTACAGCTAACGTGCTAGCTCAATCTCCTATGACAGGTCATCTGCGCAGTCTTTCTGATTCTGGCTGAAAATTCACCTATCAGTGGCCGACACCACCAGAGTCAGCATTACACAGGTGCACTGTTGTGGTGAATACTCTTCAACTTCCACGTTAGCGCATTCATTTAGCCTTCTACGGGTTGCCTAGGTTAGCTTAGCTCTGCAATGCTAGCTTGGTAGAAAAGCAGGCAACGGTAAGCCAACCCACTGTTACCCAGGGCCAGGCGGTATTTTTGGCCACCTCTCTGGCCTCCAGCTAACTAGCCAGCGGTGGCAGCGCTCAGAATAGGTCGTGTGAATATCACCGGAGGCCAGATTGCAGTTCCGGGATCTTATTTATAGGAGTAATTAACTAACACAACAAACAGGCTAACGCTAACAGCTTGTCAATGTGGCTAACGCGGCTATAGCCGGTTTATTTCCTGTGCAAGGTGCGCTCGGTGCGCTCGCCGTCTTTACAGGAATTAGGGTTTGCAGTAATGCTAACTTCAGAGTGTCACCTTTGGGGAACCACAGAGGCTCCGGGGTCAAAGACCTTATTGATTGAGTTGTTAAAGATGTTGAATAAGCTTTATGTTTTTGTCTAAATGTAGGGAGTGACACGTGACTGCTTTGACACATGGGAGAAGCTGGTGATGCTGTTTTGTCACTATTTTTTAGCCTGGGACTGTCCGGATCCAGAGCTGGTGGACAGTAGGCCACTACTCTTGTGAGATGTGTTTCAGTATGACACCTGCTGTAAGTTCAAGGCCGTGGTCGTTGTATTCAGGATTAAGCTACCACATCAGTGTAACATCCCAAAGCCTAGCAGCCCAGTCTACATCTGAACTCAGACTTGTTAGCTGGAATTTACTTAGCCTTTGTATTTGCTATGCAAACTTAAAGGCACAGATAGTCTTGTCAGAACCTGAGTCATATTTGCCTGTAAGTAAAGGAGGGGCGCAAGGTGTGTTTGCAGTTTCTTTTGTATATTCACACATCTTCGTGGACATGGTTAAGCTTTAATTTCGGCCTGTGATGTTTAATGTTGAAACACAAGGCGATTAGATCTCTCTCCAAACAGGAGATGATCAAGTCTTTCACATATCATAAAAGGTTTGGATGTGGACAGTAAGGTGTGTCCCTGTGAGGTTATTCATTTTGCTGGCTGGTTATCAGGTTTGTTGGCTGGCTTCAGCACTTTGCAAGCAGATCAGGGTTGAGGAAGGGTGGAGAACCGTTGTCAGGGGTGTTTCTTCACACACTGTGACATTTTGGCCGAGAGATAATGAGGCAGTCCCTCAGTATCCCCCAGCCAGAATACCAGCCAGCTGAGACCACTGTTTACAATCACCTCTGCCAAACAATATGCGCCTTTGTTCACGCTACTCTGTCTGTTAAGGATATTTGAGAAACTGCTTTGCAAACTCAAATGAAGTTTATTTAGTTTTTGGTCCATAAAGTACTACTTTATAGTCTGTTACTGTTCTCACTCACAGCTACTGACCTGCAAGGCATACAAAAATCCTCTAGTGTTTGGTTCAACTTCAAGTGCCCACAAACACCCTTTCCCCTCAAATATCATCCTAGCTTTAAAAAAAAAAAAAAAAAAAAGAACCGGATGAACCAGAAAAAAAATTTGCATGTGTTTTTGGTATTTTATAGTTTTTATCTACACAGCTGTACCACAAACTGCAGGCTTTCTTGTGGTTTTCATTTAGCTTGTTTTCCGCCTTCCATCTTCTGATACTGTACTGGTTTCCTTGTTTCAGTAGCTGGTTGTTGCATCGACTTGTCTCAAGTTACTTCAGGTCTCTCAACTCTAATTGTGATTTAAAGGTTCTAACTTCCTATTCTGGTTTTCCCTTATTAACGGAATGAAAAAATGGCAATGCTTAGCCCCAGCAGTTGGTGCTATCAGACTTAACTGGTTTGCTCGGTGAGCTGTTAAGAATTCATGAGCAACACCCAGTTGCATCTTGGTATCTTGGTGAGGAGGTGAGAAAAGTGAAGAACCATGTATGAGGAATAGAGAAAGACACTGCCTGCATTTATTCACAGCCAGGATTGTCTTGGGAGTTAGTAAATGCAGTTGGTATTGTACAGCACCGACTTTCTTTTCAGAGTCTAAAATGGGGCATGCTTAATCATGACCTGCAGAGTGTCATTACTGTCAGGTCTGTCTATCAAACTGTTGTACCTTATCTCTGGTGATGGCATTTGTGCATGTTGGGTTTGTGTATATATGAAGCTGAGGTGTGTGTGTGAGCTGAATGTACTGGGAGCAAGTAGGCGTATGTCACTGTCGCAGTTGAGTCCATGAATGAGTTAACCAAGCGTGTGATCACTTTGAATACAGACCGAGGGTGAAGGATGACACATCCAGGACTGATGCAAGAAGGGAGAGAGATGATGGAATACAGAGAGATGGGGAGAGCAGCTGATTTGGGGAGAAGTGTGCAGATGTAGAGTGAGCGAGTGAGTGTGATGAATGAAAGAGGAGAGAGTGATGAGGGAAAAGCAGAGTGATCTAAAGGGAGGGAGGAATGCTTTTGACCGATGAATAGCAAAGGAAGGATGGAGGAAGGGGATATGAATGCTTTTGATAGAATAGTTGGTTAGGGAGAAAAATAGAGGAACTTAGTAGGTGGTGGAAGGGGTGGAGCACTTTACAGGACGGGTGAAGCTCCAGAGGGAATCAAATGGAGGTCTGTAACAGATGACAAGCCCACCGCGGCCTACTGATGGTGGATAGATTGAGAGAAGGCAATACCTACCATAAGTGACCGATGCAGAAGACACAGACACATTCTATTGTTTTTGCAGGAGGCTACAAATACTACTACTTTGTATTAGTGTGTATGACCTATGTCCTTGCCTAAACCAAAATGTGTGTTTACATGTGGCCTCTCTGTGCGCTGTGTATTTATTTTTATCAGAGGACATCATTTCAGAGCTGACATCATCTGTGCAGACTCGGAATCAGACAGGACATTAAGTCACCAGGGAGATGTGCAACGTCTGACTGTGTCTCTTCCTGCTGGGTGAAATGGGCAGGCTTTGACAGATGTTTAATCTTCTTGCTTTTGACTGATATATTGGTAACGCTGAATGAAGAGTGGGAACAGAAACTGCAGAGTCTAAGTGGGGCGCTGTCTTAGGCCGTCTGAGCTGAGCAAGAGTCCGATTTAAAGTACACTCAGCTTGCATTTCTTAAAGTACCATGTGAAATGTGTCTGTAACATAGAATATTGTAAAGTCTCAGATATTTTCTGCGCTGCAGTTATTATATTTTTATTTTCAATACACCTCAGTTGTTTTCAGAATTTTGATTAGTCTCTAAAATGTCTGTAAGTAGTGAAAAATCTCCCAAGGTGCTGAGTGTTGCATCTTCACGTTTTGTTTGACCAGTCCAAAACCTAAAAAGATTTCATTTTCTCTAATGTAAGACAAAGGAAAAACAGCAAATCTTTGTATTCGAGAAGTTGTAACTAGCAAATCTTTGGCTCTATTGCCTGAAAAATGACAGCAAATTGTTAAAATGGTAGTCGAGTAATTGACTGTTTATGCTCAGATTTATACACAATTTTGATCATTTTAGAATTTGTTTTTTTGTTGTTGTTGTTGTTTTGACAATTTTACACACTGACATATTCTAGAAGTTTTTTATGCTACTGAATCAAAATGGGTTTTGTAGAGAAAAGGTGTTTACTGTATATTCCTTAGGTACTGAAAGAGCATTAAATTAGCATTGATTCTGAAATATGGGTGTCATATTAATGCTGGTATGAAACATGTTGAAATGGCACCATATAGTAAACTTAAACCAGGTGGCATATTGTTATAGAATTATACAATAAGTATGTTTAGGAAATTTTAGATGATGATGGTGTGCTGCTTTTGTCATGGTGACCTTGATCCAGACATTTCCCATTGCTGGGGTTTAGTTGCTTTAAGAGTCTGGTCCCTCTTCCTGTTCGAGCTGTCTCGTCAGCCAACCAAACCACTTACAGGCTGAACCTCCCCTGCAGTGGGAAACATCTGCCTGTTTGCAGTTATATCTGCGATGTGGTGTCTACATATCACTGGTGTGATTGTTCGTATTAGTGCACTGTCTCAGCCGTTTTGTGGTCCTCGACCCTCTTTGTAAGTGTCACGTTTCTGACGACAGCTGTCATGTAAATGTAACTATAGTATAATTCTGTATGTCAGTTTCAAACCTAACAATAACTGTGCTAGTGTTTGATCATAAAGTGGGTGGGTGCATATTGGGCGGCAGCTGGGCATCCTGTAATAGCAGTGCCATTAACATTTTCCATGTTAGCTGGGTGTTTCACTACTCATTGCATTTCATTGCGCTCTGGCTGGTGTCTTCTTCGAATAGCCAGTAACCTGAACCATGCAAAGTAACTGATGGCCATAATATAACCCTATTATATCATTAAATAATGCAGTAGGCATCTGCGTTTCCATGTTCAGATTGTCATAATCTTCCAGCTGAGATTTTAATGTGTGGAAAAACAACACATGCAGCTCCAAGTCTGGCAGGATTGCTAGTAATGGTCCATAATGATGTCTTTCAAACAGACTTCAGTAAACTCAGTATATCTGTATCTGTTTATCAGCCAGCATGGAAACTCTGCAGTAGCAGTTTGGCTTGGTTTGGTTGTAGTTTCAGTCTGAGTTTGTATCCTTTTTATGTTTATGACATGTGCACACTGCAGGCCTGTCCTTGTGCAACCCCAGCATCTTATTTTTATCTCCACCACACACTCACACACATACATGAACATACACCCGTATTGCAGTTTCAGACCAGGTGGCTGTTTCCGCTGCTCACGGTGCAGGTTGCGGTGCTGATAGCAGGCTGTGACAGACAAACAAACATCATCTCAGAGTGTTCACTTGGTCAAGAATAGAAACTAGCCACCACTACTGTCACTGTGCTGCCTGGTCTGGAAGAGGATCAAGTCAGACTTTGCTGTCTTTGTTCCTACATTTACAATCATCAGCTCCTGCAGTGCTCCTCTGTGGCACTGTTTCGTTATTAGGACTGACCTCAGGTCTGCAGTAGCAGTCGGCTTTCCAGAAGGTCTCAGTGTCCACCCGGAAAAGAGTGATTAACTAACTGTTACAGCTAAAAGAGCTTCTGTTGGCTTTCTGCGTGTCAGAGCCATCAGTAGGAATCCCTCTCAATTAACAATCAATTTATTGTGTCTGGCATTAAAGTTGCTTCACACCTACACACCTGAGGCCGGGCCAAGATTTTTACATCCACCCAAGCCAGCCAAACATTTAGTAATGTGGTGTCATTTTACAGATTAACCTTGTGTTGTGAGTGGCAATTAGCCCGGTATCTCAGCACCCACCGGTGAGAAAAGTGACCCTACGGTTCTCATGTGTTGTGTTGCAAACAGCCTTTGACTCACAGTGTTAGGTGCATAACTTATTTATAAACTGTTTTATGTTACAGAAAACAAATACTTGACATAGCAATTTGTCCAACTTCATTTACATACAAGGGGAGAAAATATAAAAACACCCACTAATGAAGTATTCACCACAGTGCAGCAGGTTTTTTGGACAGACAACAACATAAATGAAATCTTTATTTATTGTAGTGCATTTCTACCAGATTGCAGTTGGGGATTAATATTTTTCTCACCATTGGTTTTTGTGCCTCAGTTCCCAGTTGTGTGAGCCCTGACCTGGGGCTCATGATGTGCTCCCTTGCTGAGGCACTACCTGGGTGACAAGAAGACTGTTAGGGTGTTTAGTCCCCAGAAAGGACACTTTGGCCACTTTCACCCTTCAGCTCACTCTGTGTTTCTCTCCATGGCTCAGTTTTGTCCCTCCCTGTCTTTCTGTCTTTCTAAGTCTTTTATTCTCCTCTCCTCTCTCTCAGGACGCTGACTTGCAGACACGTTTGCTTGCTTGGATGTGGCCTGAGCTGGACTGTTCAGCCACAGACCTTGTGAAACGCCTGAGCTGGACTGTTCAGCCACAGACAGCAAGGCAGCACTGAACAGGCCCAGGGCAGCCAGAGCCCTCTCTGAGGGCTGTTTCACAACAAAAGCTAGTGGAGTGTTAGCTGCATTCAGAACTGAGCACGCAGGAGAATATACGCAGAGTAATATTGTACAACCCTTATCATGGTGTTTTTATGTGTAGGCTTCATGTGTCTTTGGGTGAGGGACAGAGGAAGGAAAGCAAAGCAGAGCTGGAGGGTTAGGGTCTAAACAAACGTGTACTCTCTGACATCAGCCAACTTCTTTGACTTCTGGCAGTGTTTACTGCTCATCAAGGCTGCATTTTATTGTGGGGCAAGAGTAGCAGTTTCCTCCTCTTTCCCAGTAACATGACCGTCGCCACGTATTAATCCACACCCGCCGCCATTCAAAGGCATCTGACAACGGATTTCACAGGACAGTGATACCTAGAGAAAGTAGTTGTTTTAGTAACACCCACAACTAACACCAGTTACTTATGTGTATGTTGCAAGTGCACTTGTAAAAGGAGCTGGTGTCTAAAATAGTCTGAGTAAATCAGAGGTGAGCTTTGCCCAAGTTTGAAGACACAATACTGTATCGTGGAGTGTGTGTTTTTGAGACATCAGTATGCGTCATTGAAGGAGGGCCTCGATTGAATGCCTTTTGAGGAGGCAAATGGCCTGGGCACACACATACACAGACGCACTCCTGAGTAAATGCCTCAGTGCTCTCTGGTTTGTCTCTTGAGACTGTACCTTCCTTCTCTTTGGTGCAGGGAGACGCCTGAACTTGAACGTGATACCAGAATGACTCTGCAGTTTACCTTTCACTGAATATACATAAGCGGAAAATCTGAGAATCCAGATGTATGTACAGCTGTAATAAGCTTTTTGCTGAACATGTGAGATGGGAACTCGTTCTAGGTGTGTCATTTTTGCCCTGTTTACCAGCATATTTTAGTGATGATGTTGTTTCATTAGCCTGAGGACAGTACTCTATATACTGTGTGGGTATTGTGCAATCTAATACTGCGTTGGATCAAGGGGCTGCAAGTGAAACCTAGCTCTCTACCTGAGGCCGGCTGTGCTCGCAGAGCTTCTCTGCCCAATCAGACGTGTCCCGACCTGTTCAAATGCTTGAACAGGGCTGCATTTCACAGTCACACGGGTTGCTGTCTTCTAACCAGTGGCATCTGATACACAGGGTATGCCAACTGGATGAACTTGTCGGCCTTCCTTTTATATTACATGGACCAATATTTGGAGATATACGGAGTATCAGTTTCATTTAGTTTGATGTTTGGCACATTTGGGCCATGATGTTGTTTCTCTCCTGGCATGGCAGTGTGTGCTGCCTTCCCTTGGCGTGGTAGTGGCAACATGCTGTGTCTGTGTTTGCTCTTTCATAATGCTCTGGGCAGCCCTGCCCAGCATACACAACAGGCGCTGCCATCGGGTGCAGAGGAGAAAAGCCTGACAGAGGGCAGGAACAGTCATGTTTCCGCCGGAGAGAGGGAGAGGGCTCAGCTGCTTTCTCACTTTCTGCCTTTTGTTATTGGTCAGAACAGGACATCTTCTCTCAAAACATGATATTTAATGTCAGGCCAGTGTTGCCACACAGATCCAGGGCTTCACTGCTTCCTCTAGTCGCAGGACTGACTGCCACATGCCTGGGAGCAGCTACTGTTCTGTCAGAGAATGTCATAATTACGGATCACGCTTAGAG
>NW_018128018.1:336403-343290 GCF_001952655.1 Monopterus albus | reverse complement strand
TGTTGCCATCCACCCACACAACATGGCATGCAAAACTGTTTGCAAGACAGGCTGCAGTGTCTGACATTCAGTTCTTGCCATAAATTACATGTAATGGTACCTTTCTTCTTTGACAAGAAGCATTTAATCTGTCAGTTTACATTGTTGTTTTCAGGTAGATTTAATAGAAGACAAGCAGAAGATGTGTCATATTTAACCATAACAGGGATGTTTTGACACATACGGCAGTATCAAATATAATGGCACAGTATCAGTAAACATATATATTCCTCGTCAGTAAACAAGCTTGTGTTTACTCTGCAGAGTCACTGGTGTCAAACAGTTTCAGATTAATGAGCAAAGTCTGAGAAACAAGTCCTGCTGTTCAGTATCTAAACTAACGCTCAACTCAGTACGATGTGCAGCTGCTGAATGTCAAACTAACTTTTAGTCTAGTGTCTAATTGGCAGTGCACAGTGAGTTTTTATACACGTCCCCACCTAACTGTGACTGAGTCATTTGCCTTAACCTTTCCAACCTGTTAAAAACTCGATCTTGAAGCTTTTCTTAGCTAGTGCTGCTCTGGCTAATTATTGAGCACAAAAACATGCACTGTGATTTGATCAGTGTCATCGGAAATATACCCTAACACATATTGTCTCATAATCAGCATAGTTAGTTATTAGATGATGGTCTAAAAACCTGGCTCACTCCTTAAAAATGTGACTTGTGTTGTGTGATTTAACATCTCTGCTCGGTTTTCTTGAATCTAATAGTGTAAGTTTGGCTGTAATTATGAGCCTCTCTTTATATCAGGTGAGGCTGGATGCCTCCATTATAGTATGCTTTAGGCCTGAAAGGAATAGTCGTTTAATTGATTAGTCAAAAAAAAAAACTCAGAAAAATAAATGCCAGTTATTATTGATGAGTTGTTTCAGTCATTTTTCAAGCAGAGGGAAGATGTGCCTTTTTTGTGACATCACCAACATTGTAAACAAAATATGTGTAACTTTTTAAGTTAATTGATCAATCAAAAATGAGCTGAAGATGAATCAATAATGAAAATAACTGTAAGTTGCAGTCATAGTAGTGTTATCTGCTCCAAAACCTAGTTGTGCCCAATTTTCCACTAAATTTCACTGAAGTCTTTTCAGAGGTATTAAAGTTGTCTGGCTAAGTAACAGACAAACCACAAAACCTCCTTGACTTAAAGTAGGTAGTAAGATGAAGAGTTGGGATGGTAAATGTAGAACAAATGGGGAGACGGGGCACTGCAGCAGTGCAGATTGAAAACACCAGGGAAGAAGAAAGAGGGGACAGAGGAAGAGAGGGCATCTGATATTAAGGAGCAAGAGCAGCAGGGGAATATAGAAAGTATGGGTAAGGAGTCTGGGAAATGGTAGTGGCACAGAGGCGAAATGTGAGATATGGAGATAAATGGGAAGTAGTAGCATGGGTCAGAGAGCTAGATGAGAAACAGCAGAGGTTTGTGACAGAGGACGGGAGGGAGATTTAACAGCAGGGGCCTGCATGGACAGTGACAGGGAGAGAAATGGAGTGTGCAGGTCATAAAGGGAGAGCAATCCAACAGAAGGATAGAGGCATAAAAATGCATTGGCCATCTCCTCTGGAGTCTGCATTCATTGGTTTTGATTTCCAAAACCTTAAAACCAAGATTTGACTGTTTTAACAGAACAGCTGGTCCTCAGTCAACCTCTTAAGATAAGAGACCTAATTTGTCTTGGAGGAGGAAGCCTTTAATTCAGCGGGGTTTGTTTTACACTAAGATGTGGTCAGCGCCCTTGGGCAAGGCTTCAGCTCAGCAGTGAGCTGCTAATTCTGTGCAGAACTGGTGGGCTGCAGACACTGGTGTAAGCTAGCTAGGTTTGTCCTTGGTGGCTGAGGCTAGACTGCTAGGCTGGTCTGAACTGTAATTGGATTAGAGATCTGTGCGCTGCATCAGGCAAGGCAAGTGCAATGCACACACACACGTTTCAGGGAGCAAAGTTCATCTCCGTACTCGAGGCTGTGCTCCTCCTCCACCTCGTTTTCCTTACATAAAACTCTCTTCTTCCCTAGCATCCCGCTGCTTTCTTTATCCTCCCCTAATCTATGACCCACCCTTTCCCCTCTGCCTTTTTGTACACATGTATCTACATGTATGTGTAAGTGTGTGCAGTTGTGCATTTGTGTGTGTGTATGTGGATCAGCCCTGTGCCATGGATACCCTCTCTAAATGGGATTAAAGAATAAAGAAGTTGCAGTGGCACCCGTGCTGAGAACAAATAACAGGAAAACACAGTTGAGTGCAGATAACGATGTGAGCCCTCATACTGCACATGACAGAATATGAAGGCTGCTGCTTTTGGAGAAAGGAGTGAAACAGCTGCTCTTGACCCTTTTTCAATTGTGAATTTCCTCTTTAGCAGCTTTGGACAGGACGCAGAAGGTGATGTCATGGGTGGTATGTGTCTTGATCATCTCATTTACTCCTCTGAACCTTTTGGCGTGCACTTAATCTGTGAAGAGTTTCCTTCACTTTACCAAGAGTTGAGCCACAGAACCTGATAAGTTGTAATAATTTCTTGGAAGTCAGTGAAACATTATCTGTGTACAGTGTGTCTTGTTCCAGTTCATTTTGTGGCTCATTCATGTGTGTCATGGAGGTGTTATGCTTCCTTGGGCGGATTTCAGTAATTCATCTCATAATTAATGAAAGATCAGAGGACAGGTAAACTCCCAGGTCACCATTACCAGTAAGCATGACAGTAATTCATACTATCAGTACAGAAGGTGCAGTTCCACAGTCATCTTTCACAACAGTGGAAGAGCATGATATAAATCACATGCCAAGGTGAAAAACAGACTTTATTTTACTGCCCTGCCTTCCAAGGTAGAAACTGTGCACAAAAAGGTGTCGAGTGTAACAAGAGCAGGGTGTGGTGGGGTGTGTTGGACAGGTTTAAACAAGAGGCTCACTATGCAAAGAGGACAGACAAAAAGAGCAAAGTTCAGCCGACCATAGGAACAGAGAGAGGAGAAATGGGATCCCCCTCTTTTAACTTCATGTACAAGTATTTTTGTATGTGCATTAACACTCATGCAGCATGTGCGGATGTGGTTGAGGTGAGAAATTAAACATCAGAGAGGCAGGTAGTAAGATTAGAGAGAGACAACGATAGAGCAGGCTTAATAGTTGACAGGCCAGCACCAGCAGCCATATGTTTCCTGTGCGCCTGCTGACAAACCTGCCATATGGCTCTGATCTGCCTGTACGGCCTGTACCTCTCCTCAGCTTTCTGACATCATGACAGCCAGATGAGGGAGGGTGTTCATAGCGTTGAGAACAGAGATGGACAAAGGGTAGGAGGGTATAGCTCTGATGTGGGAGGATCTGAGAAACAAGGGCACATGGTGTAATTGATGGAAAGAATCCAAATCCACATTTGCAAAGGTTTCAAAACTGCTCTCAGCAGTAGTCATTTAGGCTTGCAGATTTAGTAGACATAATAAATGAATCTAGGTGTTTCTGCAAAAGTGGACCATCTGATGATAGAAGAAATTGGCACTGAAGGCCATGGCTGCTGGATGACTGTTTATTATTCACTAACCAGTCAATAGCTTATTTGATAAAGTGATGAACTGTATACAAATCGTGAGTTTTTATTGAGCCAAAGCAGATCACTCTGGATTTCTTGTTTTGTCAGCAGTCCAAAAGATGTTCATTTTTACAGAGACATAAAACAGAAGAGCAGCCAGCCTTCACATCTCAGACACTAAAACCAGTAATGTCTACATCTGTAGATCTAATGCAGGCTCCCTCATGGATGACCTCCAGCCTGCTAAACATCAATGTATGAGTTTTGAGTGTGTTACAAGCCAGCTCCATGTGGTGTTTCACATCTAAAAAAGGATGTGGAGGAGGATGGAAATGTTTCAGAGGGAAGAGTGCAACTTGGAATGAAAGCAAACAGAGGGAACGGAGAGGGAGCTGATGTTCAGGGTCGTATGATTTCCGCTGCTGGGTTGGGGTCATTGTACGGGAGCTGCCGACTGTGCCTCCCAGGAGCGAGGCAGAAAAGCTCAAGGCTTTAAGTATTTCACCCTGATAAAGTCTTTGATATCCCCCTTAAGGAAGTGTGTGCATGTGTAAACATGGATAAGTCTGACTGTCTGTGGGCTTACAGAGGGGCACACTGGGGAACATGCTCTGTCTGTGTCCAATACTGCTCCTAAACATGTACACACTGTACGGCATTATAACACAGTCAAGGTCTTACATACATAGCTGTCTGGCATAATGTCACTACACTGCCCTTTTCCTTTCTGTTGTGCGCTCCCAGCTGAAGACCTGCTAAACGTGACCTTTCTAAAGGCCTTTTTAATCGCCATTGGTCTCTGACCAGGGTGCTTGTGATAAATGCTAACACTGAGCCAACGGTCTGGTAGCATTGTGAGCTAAGTTAAAAGCTAGCTGCACTAAGGACAGGCTGTGAACACAGGGCATTATGAGTCCAGGCGTGGGAGTGAAGCCAGCAGTTCACCTTGGCACAGTTTAATCCAGAAAGCCAGGAGAAGGAAAGAAGGACTTCTTACCGTCACATCCAACTCAGTCTGTCAACACGAAAGGTTAACATAAATGCTATAGTGTGAGTCACATACTGTATCTTTCTGTCATAACAATATCATCAGATAACTCTGGCGTAAAAGGTTATTTGTCATTTGGTTATAAATGTTTAAAACAAGCACCCCTGCAGCCTCGTTAGGATAAGCTGGTGATGATGGATGTTTAGAACAACTGGGAAGCAAGGCAACTAGCTAGTTGTTTTGCAAACAGTTTGAGTTTGTTGGTAACATTGCATATCAAACTGCTACATAACCTAATGAAAGTTAGCATGGTCAGATTCTTAGGCTTGCTCACTTACTGTACACTTACTCAAATATTTCCTGATCTAAAGCAGGAAGTTTTTCTAAGATTAGTCCATTTAGGTCAAGTTCTTGATTTATTACAGGTGCACTGAGCACAGTTCAGCACATTTTGTTCAATGATAAAAGGGCTAAAACATGCGTATACTTCCCAAATTAAGGTAATGAAAAAAGTAACGAATGATTGTTGGTACCAAAGCATTGCTACTGAATTGGCACCAAACCTGAACGATCATATTAAGTCATAAGTGGTTTTATATTGCTGGATTTAAGTGGTCATGGTTAAGTTAAGGACATGACAACAATACTGGACAAAGATGTAGATCAAAAGTAATCAACTTTAGCCAGGAAGCAGAAGAACAGAAGTCTTATTTGCCTTCCTGCTTTTTCAACTTTAAAATTTTTACCTTGAGTTTTATCGACCTGGCCCTTCTTTCTGCTAGCTGTCTGGCTTATACTGCAGACAGATGCTTTCTCCCTACAACGGCTGCCTCGCACTGGAAGCCTGAACTGACTGACTCACTTATCGGGGGAGTGTGCATATGGAGTGTGTTGCTGATTTATTACCTACCATTTATTAGCTGGTTAAATGAGGTAAAGCTAACGGAGGTGAGATGGAAGAGATTAGTCTACATAAAGAGCAGTGGAGAGACAAGCTCTGCTGACTCCTGACCCCCTTTCTTTGGCACAGTGTTTCCCTTCATCTTCTCCCTTGTCCTTCCTCTGCTCTGCGGCTCTGCCCTTCTCTTCCTCGTCACATCCTACCTAGCAGTGCTGGGTGTGCTGGGCTTTGTGAGAAGCGGCCTTCAACTTTCTCTGTTGTCTAATTATTATATTAGTGATTGTCATAGTCATTCGTCAAACTGTCATTCTGTCAAAAGCCATGCCCCAGTTAGAAATGTATGCTTTCTGTCAAATTCCTTGTAGCATGTTTAATACTGAGTCTGTGTGACCATCCTGGCTCTACTTCAAAAGCTAGGACTTGACAGGAGTGACAGATAGAAATAGTAAGGGTCTGGATGAGGCTATATGTATATGAACTCTGGTGTGCTGGATATCCGTTTTGTAAGCTTTCGGTCCTCAACCTCTGCATGATGTGCTTGTGAGTGGGCGGCATTCACCACATCCGTTTTCTCTCATAGAAGAACAATACAGGCCAGGCGTTTCACCCTGCCCTGGTGAGTCCATGTGTCACTCAGGGCCAAGGGGAGGGGGGCAGAAATACGGTGCATGCAGATGGTTAATTTCTCATACTCTCTGGTGAGGCAATACCTGCTGAATAAGTCAGTGTCTAAGTCTAATTTTGCATCTAGCTGTTTTTTTGTTTTTCTTAAGTGAGTCTGATGCTGAGCTGAAGGAAGCAAACATTTTGGCTTGATAAGCAGGTTATTGTGGGCCTCTTTTGAAAATGTTCACTCTTTTCTGTCCTTTTTTTAGTTTCTCTTGTTCCCTTTTTTTACATTGCACTCGATGCTATCACAGTTGTCTGTGCTTTGCCTGCATGTGTACTTGTTCATCCTGGGTGTGTGTCCTCATGTACGCCTGTATCCGACCTGTGCTTCTGTTTGCCTATGCCCTCGTGTTTGGCAGTGTGTGTTCCTCTTTCATCTCCCTGCCCAGCCCACTCCCTACTGTAATGTGCTCCCCTTTCCTTCTCATTGTTCTGCCTCTCCGTCGGGCCAGGGGAGTCTGGAGCAGGAGCTCACAGGAAGACTTTGTCACTTGTTGCTCCGAAGGGAAAGCTAACAGTGCGATGCACAAACACAGGAAGTGCCCTTTCCCTCAGCTCTGGCTGGGAGTCTGTCACACCGCTCGGTTTAGCAGAAAGCAGCAATGTGAGCACCGTCTCTAGCTGCATGTCTTTTTCTGTCTTTTGCCGTCATCTACCTCAACTAGTCGACCGGTCCCCTCCACTGTCAGTGATAGCAACTCAGGCCTCTCGTGTCTGAACACTGGTAATTAGCCTTTGTGTTGTTTGCCGT
>NW_018128018.1:334996-336335 GCF_001952655.1 Monopterus albus | reverse complement strand
AGTTATCAACAGGAATTAATAAAAAAACAGGAAATGTACAAAGCGTCTGAAAGTTGATAATGCTGATGTGATTAAAGCTGGAATTCTCCTTTATTAATTCATTAAAACATACTTTGTAAATGGTCTTATATAGCACTTTTCTACCTATTGATGCACACTGAAAGTGCCTTACACGATTTCCCATTTACCCTCACACGCCAGTGATATAATGTTTGTTGTGGGATTATTCTGCATCGTCTTTTTTGAGTTATGTCTCTGCATACATTTCCTTTTTAGGATGTACTGGTCACCATGACTGTGAGGCTGTTGGATTTTTGATAATAAAAAAGCTACACATTATTGTAATTTAGAGATTACAGTTTGAGTCATTCATTTGTTATTCTTTGGCTTGGCTGTAAAGGCATAGTATGTTGAATTTAGTTTCAATTAGTAATAAAAAAAATCCAAATTAATAAATTACCCTCATGCATTATCCAAGTTATCCATAGGTTTAAAAATCTTTACAAGTCTGTATTTGTCACTGTGAATATGACTTCTGAAAAATGAGTGAATGGCAATGAAATTACTTGTTTAATGAATTGACAGCAAATCTAATAATATGTCTTAACTCTGTGCACATCTGTAGGAGAACTGTGCTGATTTCATCCCTGGATTAAATGATGACTAAATAGGCAGGCCTCTGGGATGATTTATTTTTTGTGTCTCCTTGTAATTAGCAAATGAATTTCAGTGATATGTCTAGATTTGTCACCCTCTGATAGTCAAGGGGTGAAGCATCTCAGTAGGTTTCCCCTTCACTTTTTCAGGCTGTCTGGCCTGAGCCTGTCCATCTCTCAGCCTTCACTTAATGCAGACCTGCCTTATCTATTCTGGTATGAGCAGCTTGCCAGGCTCTATTTTTCACTCTCTCATTTGAGTCCAAGCTGGAAATGTTGCCAGACCTTCACAGTAAGTGGCCAGCAGTCACAGCTCAGGACCTCTGTCTTCTTTTCTAACATGCCATTATCTGTGCATTGCAACTCTCAAACCTTCACCAATGATGTTAGCTTGACGTTGGCTGATGGGTTGTTTACTGAATTTAACTGCTATGTCTCTTCATACCACAAGGGTGCAGCACATTTCCAGTTCACATGATTGGGTGGCAGGAACAGGCTACTGGGATTAAAAACAGGCTTACCTGTCAGCGGTTAGGTAACTTCAGTCACTTTTAGTTAAGTATATTGATTTTAGCAGGTCATACAAGAGACAGTGGAGTGTACTCAGCACTGTGTGTGTGTGTGTGAGTGATTGATTTGATTTATTCTTTCAAGCATGTAAAGACAGTTGATATGTCAACACA
>NW_018128018.1:323378-332808 GCF_001952655.1 Monopterus albus | reverse complement strand
AACTCCTCAGTTGCTGTGTGCTTGTTAGGGTTTAACATATCTATATTGAAGTCACCACATATGAACATTAATTTATGACTTAGTGTCTGGTAATTTTCTTCCATCCAGTCATTAAATGTTTCTATGCTGGCTCCAGGTGCTCTATAAATACAGCTTATTACAACATTTTTCTTTTTTTCCATGTGAGAGTTACGAATGAAGATATGCGGAGAAATGCAGATAGAAGTAGAAAGAGTATGGGTGCATATGGAAAAAAAGAATAAGAGAGGAGGAGAGAGAGAGAGAAAGACATCCAATGAGGAATTAGATCTTGTAGTTGTATAATCATGGCTTGCAGGCCTTTCCGGTGTACACTGGGCTCTGTCACCTATTTCCAGTCCTGTATCACATGACTGTATCAGGCAGCTGCAGTATTAAACCAGCATTACCAGTCCACTACCAGCCAGACGCAGACACAGAGATCAGTAGTTCTTGTCTCCTCTCTGAAACCTCTTTCCTAAAGCTTCTAAATATCTTATGATCTTATTTTATTTTCCACAAAGAATCTCATAGGAGCCAGCAACTTACCCTCGTGGTTTTGTTACCTTGCTTCTCCTTGCCTCCATCTATTCATCACATGCCCTCTGTGTCGTTCACATACCAGCAATACCAGACATCACTGAGGCATCAGCTCCGCTTTCTTTCTTCTTCCTTCTCACGTCGTTTTCATCTTTCCCTGTAATCTCATGTCCTCGCCTCCTCTCTCCCATCATTGGTGCAAAGCCTGTATTCACATGCCAGCAATACCAGACTGCATACCAGTCTACAGGACATCAGTGACTTTTCTGTCATCACTGCTCCAGCACATCTCACATATAGCATAACAGCCCCAGAGAAAACACGAGCAAGTGGATCTGCCGACCTGTTCCTTCTACTTTTTGCAGTATTTCTGGCATGCAGTAGGTGGCATCATAGTCCCATTATGTTCAGCTTTTCCCCATGTCAGCAGTTCTGAGCCTTTATAATGAAGCAGTGTACACTCGTGATGCATGTTCAGTGTGTTGAAGACTTTAAGCAATGAATGATTTTCTCTTTTCAGCTCATTACATTTGATTCATTATGAGGTATATGGACCAAAGCGCAGAATTATACAAGGAAATTTGATTTTCTCACATGAAAGTATAAGTAGTATTTAGGGATAAAATTGCAGTTGGGGAATACTGGACCCTTTTAATTTACTTAAAAAAAAGAATTTGGACAATTTTTGCTAAGAAAATGACAGCTATTTAATTGATTATCAAAATAGTTGCCATTTCATGTTTTGTTGATCTACTAATCTATTAAGTCTCATTTTTACTGATAGTGACTAGCAAAATGTGGAAAATGAGATACATCATTTACAAATGTGCTTTTTTTCACCTTCTCAAAATGTCTGATCAGTAATCATTGCATAAGGTTGCGTTTCATTTCCTCCATCAGGTGGAATCTGAATGGAACCCACACCTGTCTAGATATAGAAATTAGATTAGGTGCAGAGCACAGAAATATCCAACATAACATTTACCTTTGGGGGCATCCAGGAGACGTTTAAGAAAAAGTCAATATCTGGATTATTTTGTCCAATTTATTTTTTTTTACAGTTAACTCTCATGTGTACATAGCTACATACCAGGGAGACCAGTATCAGACTGTTTTATTGAAAACCACCTCAGGTCTGTGGTCAGAATAATGACAGGTAGCAGAAGCCTGCAGCAACAGACAGACTGTATAAGGTGAATTACAGTTGTCCCCCAGCACACACATACTGTACAGTACCTCTAACTGTGCTCTGTGTGTGTGCGCTGAAACATATTTATTTATACCTACTTGTGTAAGAGAGAGAGAAACAGTGTGTGTGTGCTTTCTGTCAGTCTGTATCACCTATGTCTGCCGGAGAACTTGGCACTCACAGCACCGTGGTCTGTGTGAAGCTGGCATCTGGTCTCATACAGGCACTTGAATCACTGGAGCCACAGTGGAGTGTGTGTGCTCATTTATGTGCGTTTGTGCACTGTGGTCCAGCATTTGACTCTGTAATGTATTCCTGGAAAGCCTGGGTAGGGGTGGAGGGCCCAAAGCTTTTCCACAGCCACACCACACAGCCAGTGATGACTGGTTTCTGGAAGCTTCTCTGTCACAGGAAACAAAGCAGAGAAAAGATTTATTCTGTGCTTAATATCAACATTTAGATGAAAACATGAAGGTTTAATGCTTCAGCTTAGCATCTTTAACACCGTTAACATGCATGGACGCGCACTTCAAGTTCACATCGCTTATACAGCATGCGCCACGAGGTGGAATGCAGAGTGACTGAGTTAGATGGACAGAAGGGGGAAGTGGCATCATGATGCGAGAGAGGTATGCATGGGGAAAAGGCTTGAATAGAAAAAAGAAGCAACAAAGTTCAAATTAGATTATTGAAGGGGCTGCAAAAGAATCAAGGGCAGTTAAGGTGCACGTGATGAATAAGTGCAGGACGGCGGAACAGACTGCGACTGAATAGGAAGAGAGGGAGGTTTGTTTTGAACTACATCAATAAAGCTCAGGCTAATTGTACCTTTTGTATTCTATAGTGTCCACCCTCTTTTCCTGCCTTTTCTTGGACCCCACACAGTCTTGTCATCTTCTCTTAATCTTCCTCCCAGTAGTCCTCTTACTCCTCCTGCTTCCCAGCAAGCATCGTCCTCCTCCTCTCTTTCCCGCCAGTGGCTGTTGTGTAACTCTGCAGTGACTGACTATGCAGCAGTGGTTGTGTGACTGATCAGCAGTTCTGATGCCAGGCTGCTTTTATGTTAATAAGTGAGTTTGGAGCCATTGAAACCAACCTGGAGTGATTTTGTGGGAGCAGAGGAATCACACACACACACACAGACACTGCACCACACCACCATGATGTAATGCTGAATAAGTCTGAATGCTTTGAACTCCCCACTTGCCTGGATTCTTCATCTCCTATATTTTCCCGCTTTAATCCTTTAAGACCTATACACAGAAAAGTTAATGAGGCATTGCTCTGATGTGAGCTGGACTTGTTCTTTAATTAGTCTTGTTGTTATTATCATTTATAATAGAGAAAAATAGTGCCTTTACATTTTTGACATAACCCTGGATTTGATTCCAGTTTGGGACTCTTGTTGCACGTCATTTTCCCCTTTCACACAGCATTCTTAACTGACTGTAAGAAAAGCACATCTGGTCCCTCCATTTGTCGGTCTTTGCGGTCTGGCCTTCTTCTCCCTGTCTCTCCATCTCATTTTCTTCTCCAGCTCCTCTGAACCAACTATTGTTATACATCACCAAGCAAACCCAAACTTGACAAAAACAACAGCTTTGACCCACCTTTAGTTGCTGTCAGTGTACACATGCATAGACTGGTTTAAGCTCCTCCAGCAGGGCGTCTCTCCCCCTGAGGGCATGAGTACAGGCTAGTTGGAGGGAGCCGTCTGGGCGCAACGATAAAGATCACACTTTGTCATTGTAAATTCTTTCCAGTGTCAGCTTTTCCACTTTGAATTATCCTGCCTGCTATTTTCCCATGTTTGGTCATTGCCCCTTCCTGCTACGTGGACATTACTCTGCAAGCCAGTCATTACACTTGACTGTAGCTGGTCCCTTTGGTCGTTGTGCTCACAGCAGCACCTGGCATGAGGTCAACAGATGTGGGTGCAGTAGTGGCAGATTACATAGGCAAACTCCCAGTTTTATTAACATTATAACATGTTAGGGTGACAGTTGCAAATACCCAAATTATTTAAATAGACATTTTTCTTTTATTGAACTACATGCTTTTCAAATTTATACCACACCTACCAGTGATGAATGCTAGTAAATAAAAGCTTTAATTCTGTTCCTGGGCTTCAAACATGTTTACCAGCTTCCTGCATCATGTATCTGTGTGTGTGTGTGTGTGTGTGTGTGTCCATTAGAAAGACTTCCAAGGCTGCTTTGGTTTTAAATGGCATTAATGGGTCCTCCGCTCTATTCTTAGCTCAGATCTGTCTCACCCTCCAGGCGCTGACAAGAGCCGTGTTGTGCCGCTGGAGTCTGGTTTGTGTTCAGCCTATGGAGGAATATAAAATGTGTATATATAGCTCCTCTGATATGAAACGCTGCTGAAATACGAGAGCCTCCACGGGTCCGTGAATGGGGAGAAGGAAGCGGGCGCGCATCCAAAGCCATTTTTCATAAATGACCACTGGCTTGTAAATTTCTTTTTAATGGTTTTGTGTGTTAGACGTTGCTTTATGGCGCTGAACGGGGCCAGAGAAGGGGGAGTAGATGTGGACTTACTAAAAGAGAGGGTTTAAATTCATTCTGGGTGCTCTCTCTCTCTCCCTCTCTCTCTCTCTCTCTCTCTCTCTCTCTCTCCCTCTCCGAGTGAGAGAGAGAAAACGTGGTGCTTTGCGTCAGCGAGGTTGTGCACACAAAGCCGACCCAGCCTCAACCAGACTCCGTGTTAATATCTCCAGATATTTTTCCACCTTGCATTGCCGTGCACTCCACGCATGTCGCCCGTACGAGCTTTGTCTTTACCTTAACGCAACGCCCGCACTCTGAAGACTCGTTAACCCTGCCTCACGGAAACTAACTCGAGGGGGAGGGGGCGACGGAGGAGGAGAGGGAGGTCTGGGAAGAAGCGATAGAAAGACAGAAAGGTGTCGGAACAGCGAGGGAGGACCGCAAAGAGCAAGTCTGTATTGTTCCGCGTTTGTTTGCTCTGCAGCCCAGGCCACGGAGCGAAGGAGACGCGGTGTGGGTTGCTTCTTTCAAGGTGCGACAAAAAAAGCTGAAACGTCGTCAATTCTGGATTTCTTTATCCGCTTCCTGTCATTCAGGATGAGGTTTAAACGGAACGGGTCCTATACGTTGAATAGGTAAGAGCCCGGCGTAACGTGCACAGTGGTAACTTATTAATGTGTTATCCATGTGGAGAGGAGGAGGGAGGAAGCTCCTTAATCAGTTCATTTTGATGCTCCGAGCGACTTTACGGGCTCTTTATTACACTTTCTGCTGCTTCTTTAATGTCCCACATTCAGACTTTGGAATTGCCAGAGGAGACTTGCCATTGTATTGCAACATGAACAACATTGTGCCATTTAAAGTTGCAGTGTGACCACTCACGGCTTTTTTTTTTTTTTTTTTATTGTGACATTGTCTTTAGAGGCTACATCTGTATAAAAGCACTGAAAGTGGAGCTTTGCAGTTCTTTATAATTTCAAATATACAGTATATAGTATCTTTTTTCACTTTTGATGATAGGCTACACTTAAAATGCCTACTCAACCTCTGATGGTGGCTAATCAGAGACTGATTTCCCCTCATGGGTGCCCCGATTTCATCATGTGGCAGGAGAAACCCGTCTGTCTTGCTTTATTTTTGGGGAGGAGGGGGTTCTCTTTTGTTCCATTAAGCAAATTGATCTTTTCCCCTCTCTTTGACTTTTCTCTCTCCAGAAATGCCCCTTCTTGAGGCCCTGTGGCTTAGCAGCTATGTATGTGTTTGTGTATGAGTGTGGCAGTGTGACTTTCACTTGACATATTAGAGATCCTGTAATTACCTAGCATTACTAAACCCCATCAGGAGTCAGGTCTGTCCCCTGCCCAGCGGCCTTGTCTCTCCCCACTAGGTGTGTGATACTTTGTCCACCAGCTCAGACTTTCTTAAATTCAGCCCATGTAACAGCTGCAGCAGATGCACTGCTTTTAAACTTTGTCTGGATTTCACGATAAGACCCAAAAGTTTGAGGAAGCGCGCACGCACAAACGGATGCTGAGAGACCTACAAGAGCTCGCTCATATTGAAAGTGACGGTTTGTTTAATGGTGGCTTTGTTTCTTCCACTTTTCCTCGGGCTCTCTTTTTCCCTTTTGCCGTGTTATAGGGCACGTGACCTTCTGCTGTACTTGCCACACTTACAAAAACCCACATCCTGACTTTTTGGTAACTGAAAACACAAAGGGAACTAATGAGTGCCAAACACCCACTTCATTGTGCAGCCAAAAATGCAAGAACAATGTTATCGCTGTAGACCCCTCCTCCTTTTTTTGCGTTCACTTAGGATGCCTGTGTTGTGCATTCACATCTGTGTGTGCAGGTGAGGGGGATGAGGTAACAGCGAAAGAGGAGGCCTGTTGGCTGCAGCTCCTGCTGACAGGCCTCCAGGGAGGAAGAGACGGTGGAGGAGGAGGGATGACATCACTGGATGTAAAAGTGCTTTGCTGGGCTGCTGCATTTTGTCTTTGTCATCCTTTGTCTCAGAAAGAAGTAGCAGTGCTTTCCTGCGGTGTTTAATGCAGCATGGTTTTTGGTGAAAAGATTTATTACATCTCACTGTTCACTAATCACAGGTGTCCCCCTGTAGTTGTTAGATAGCTGCCACCTTCTGAAGATGACTGCTGTCTCTGCCTCTGTTTGTCTTGGCAGACTGCAGTGGTTTTATTTTCTTTGAACAGCAGAGTGGAGTTGGCCTGTTTGACATTGAGTGTCAGTATTCAGCAGCTGCCTGCGTCATGGTCAGTTCATCCCGAGTTGGTGTCTGGTCTGTCCAGCAGTCTTTGGTTTCAGCATGCGCAAATACTCCGCTACCTGACCACTGCCGTCCTTTAGAGTGTGTCTGTGTTTAATCTGTACTGCTCTTACTGAATGATCCAGAGAAAAGGAGATGTAAAGAGGCCTGTAACTCACTCCTTGTTGTTTACCTCATTTGCCCATGCTATAACCAGATCACTCTGCAGTGATTGGCTCACTTTGGGGACCTTGTCTCCACACTAGCCTCCTCACATCCTGCACCTCTGCATCATTTGTATGAATGAAGCGTCACTTTTAGTGTGTATGTGCGCCAATCTGTGTATATCCTGTGGAGTGTATGCGGTTTGTTGTTGGTTTTTGTTTGTTTTTTTTTATGCGTTTGCCCTGTTTTCAGTATTGACAATTAACCATATACTTTTATAAGTCACTTAATCTCACTTCTTGCACAAACATGTGATGAGGCTGCTGCACTGATGAACTTTCCAGAGGGCTTTGGCAGGATTCCAGTCAGATTTGGCCGTTTAGTCTGTGTGAGCGATGGGTAGAGGACATGGGATGTTTGGCCCTTGTTTAGGACGTATACAGATGGCTGAGATACAGTAGCTGTCTCCAAGAGGCTGTTTCCTCCCTCTGTCTTGTTGTGTCTCCATCTCTCTGTCCACCTCTCAGTCTCCCCTGCAGTCCACCCTGCTCTGCCCAGCAGTCTGCAGTTTTCTTTTTTTACAGGGCTCTGTTTGCCAAGCTAATCTTCCCACCTTTCAAGTCGGAGCCAGCGAGGGAGAAAGAGAGAGAGAGAGAGAGAGAGAGAGAGAGACAGTGAGAGAGGGAGGGTGAGAGAGAGAGAGCCGGACTGTTAAAGTGAGGCAGGCAGTTGCAGTAGTTGGAAGGGAGAGAAAGAGAAACATGCTCGGAGAAATGTCTGGTTTTGTGAATGATTTTTAATTATTTTTTTTTTGTGAAAGTGAATATCTCCCTGTTTATTTGCCTGGCTCACCAAACAGCCTACGTACATCAGTGTGTAAAGTCGAAGACCGTGTCAGTAGCCGCTGTATGATTACCCAAGGTGCTACGTTGGAGCTGGGAGCTGCTGTCCTGGTGCACCTGTAGCCAAGTTTGCAGGAGGGGAGTGGAGACAGAGAGGTGAAAGGGTGCTGCCAGTCGGAGCCTCATCACCCCGGCTCCACTTCACCAGCGACCGGATGGGGGTTCTGGTGTGCTGTGACTGCTTCTTCTATAGGTAGTTAACACTGTTACTCTCCTGTGTCTCTTGACCTCTCCCCCGTCTCTGCTGCTGTTGCTGATTGTTGTGATTTTACTTGAGTTTGCAGCAATTCCTCAGCTTGTATTTTCAAACTTTCTCCATCTGAATTGCGCCACCTTCCCATTTCCTCCCCTGCCCATTCACACTCTGTTATACTGATATGGTTTGGAGGAGACATTTGAGGACAGTGCTGCTGTAGCAAGCAGAGATTCTGCTGTAGTCAGATACATGGTGTATGTTGATTTGTGGGAGGGAATGAGGAGGAGGAACAGGGAGGGAGTTGAGGACAGAGGGACAGCAGTGGCATATCGCCAGGATCCTATATCTGACCAAAGGACAGTATGGCTGGTTACAGGGTTTGTTAGGATGGTAGGTTGAAGCGGGTTGGAATGAAGTGGCATGCAGCCAGAAGGCAGCTAGTCAGTCAGGCTTGCCCAACTTTTCCTCCCATCCTCCAGTGTGAGCCTTTGGCTGGACACAGTGTTCCCTTTTGAGGAGGCAGGGTTGTGTTTGTTGTTTGCGCAGTATTGGACTTAACAGACTTTGGTCTTTTTTTGTTCCGATTAGATAGACCTATCACAGCTGTCATGAGTTGGAGAGCCTGTGCCTTAAAATTTGACTGACTTCCTGGCGCTCATATTGCTGGTTATTGTGCTTGAGAGAAAGACTAAGATGATTTAGGTTCGGCTCTGGGGCAGTTTGAGCAGAAAGGATCTGGTTCCCCTCTTTTGTGGTTGTGGGGTTGGCCTGCCTGAGCCTGTCTTAACTGCTGTATAAAGTCTAAGTATAGCTGTCTAGTTTTCTAAGGGGCATTTTCACAGTGAGGCTAAAATTTTAGCTTTGACACAGATGCACAGCAGGATTGGTTTAGGCCTCGCTGTGATTCAGAACTTAGTTTACACTTCACTGCTACTCTTGGTATGAGTGAGAGTGTGCCGTTTATGTGCGTATGTCATGTATCTACATAGCTCCACATGTGGTACTGTGTATTCTGCTGGTGAAATACACAAAAGAGCCTTGTAAAAGCAGAGTTGGTGCCAGAAGTACTTGTGGCCTTTTTTTTTTTTTTTTTTTCCTCTCCCTAGTCATGACCAAGCCACGGGCGACTCCTTACAGCACACCGATGTTTCATGGGCTCATTAAATGTGAGGAAACCAAAATGGGCCATCACATCTATTTTTAGCATTTCCTCTCCCTGTCTGTCGGCCAATCAGAGGGCTTGGTGGTGATGTTATATCACTTGATTGATGTGTGTTTTTGGAGGCACACCCATCCAAACAGGTCCTCCTTGACCTTGGACTGGGCCAACCTCGCATCCCCTGGGGTCTGGTGTTTCAGCTTTCAACAGTGGCACTGTGTGGAGCCGAAGCTGCCTGCCAGCGCTCTGTCAAATAATGTCAACTCTAATGCAACTCTAATAAAATGAAACTCACAATTTCTCAGCTTGTTTATAATATTTTTGTATAGCCAGGAGCGAAGGCCTAAAGTTCAGAGAAGCCAAGTACCTCTGAGAGTCAGCGACTTCATGCTCAACATAAAGAATAAGCTAGCGGAAATAAAACTAAAGGGAAAAAGGGAGAAGTTGTGGTTTTTTTGGGGGGTTTCTGCAGCTGGTCTAAAAACA
>NW_018128018.1:321346-323341 GCF_001952655.1 Monopterus albus | reverse complement strand
AAAAAAACATTTTGTCCTTTTTTTTTTTATGGATCAAAGAAACCGGTTATACCGTTCATTGTGTTGGTATGCAGCAGATTGTGTTGCATACAGACAGACCCAGGCCAGCAGTTTCCTTTGTTTCCAGTCTTCATCCTAAGTTAAGCTAACTACCTATCTCATAATGTCAAACTAAAAAAAAGTATTCATGACCTTGCAGAGACTCTTTGGCAGTGAAAATGAGGATAATATTGTTTACCTTGTGTTCAGGGTTGAAATCTCATGTGCTCCATGTGTTTGCTGTCTATTGACAGGTTAACCTGGTTGGGGCTTAAGAGAGAGGGTTTGAATGTTAGGACTGAAGAAGTTCATGCATGTTCTTACAGTAAGCAATTTCAACAATTCTGTAGCATCTACCATGATCCCGGGTCAACTTCTCTCTGCCCCCCAGTAGTGTCAAAGGTTTAAAATAGTGGTCATCACATAATTGCAGCATGAAACAGAAAATCCATTTTCCTTTTGGTTATGCAGTTTAATGTTTGTGTAGCCCTGTGATGTGTTGTCTGTGCTGCTGGAAACCAGTCACATTCAGACCTAGAGGCTCCATTATGTAACAAAAACTTGTGTGTGTATGCTTGTTTGCTATCAATGGATCAGTTTGTGTTTCATTATAAGCATAAGCTTTATTTCCAAGTATTATAAAAAACACATGAATTTGACTCCAGCCCAATGGCCTCCGATTTGCATGACAATATAAAAACTGAATAAAGCCACAAGTTAAAAAAACAGACAAAACTGTACACACATACATATATACACAGGTTAAAAGAGCTACTGTAGGTAATGCACTTCTGTACGTCGTTGCACGATGATGTGTACAGCATCCTGCTATACCCTTAAACATAGACTAACTGTTCGTAAGTGTGATGGCTTGGGGGAAGAAACTGTGTCTAGATGTTTTGCTGTAGTGACCTGTGCCACCCTCTAGAGGGGAGGAGACCAAAGAGTTTGTACCCAGGGTCTGAGGGGTCTGCAGAAATCTTCTCTGCCCTCCTTTTGACCCCTGAAGTGTACAGGTCCTCCATGGAGGGCAGGCTGGCACCAGTGATTTGTTTCTGCAGTCCTGGCTGTCCGCTGGAGTCGGTTCCTGTCCTGTTTGCTTGCCGAGCCAAACCAGACAGTGATACTGTGTGTGTTGCCTCAGCAGAGCAGGGGATACTGTGTGCCATGTGTCTCTCATTAAGCTGTCTCTGGCAGGCCTGGTTGCTTCCGTTCAATAAGAACGCCGTTGTCCACCAACAAACCCTTGAGCCCAACAGACGTCCTCGCATGGCTGCTTGTCCGTCATAGGGTTGAATCCAGCCAAGCTGAAAGACAGGAGTCTTTGAGGAAGTTTTATTAAAATTAGCTTAAGTTGTGATTAGTGCATAGAAATTTCAAATCATTATCAATTAAAAGCTTTTTCTGATAGAATCAGATGGGGTCATTTCCTGTGAATCTCACACTGTACAGTAGAGCTGTGTTAATTTTTAAATCAAGGCTTGATGGTTAGTTGAAAATCAGTTAGGAGAGGAATTCTAAGAAAAACATTTCAGTATTTGCTAAATATTGAGTTAGCATAATCAGTTCTTGTTTCTTGTAACCCTGTAACATACAGTATGTTTATTATGCACTACTCCACCCAAACGCCACCTCAGTAAATGGGGCATGCAGGCCAAAATATATATATTTAAAACAAACAGAGCCAAATGACAAAGTCCTTAGTTGGGTACAGCCCTAAAACCTTTTAGTTTTTTCCTCAACCATTACCCTTAAAATAATTGTCAAAGAAAGTTGGCAACACTTATGGTAAAAAGTCTGTTCTTTTTCTTAATGTCATCAGATAGAATTCTCCCTGTTGTTTGTAGCATTCATTTGTTCTGATATGTCACAAAAGGCCTTTTTATGTTTGTTTGCTGTGAGGTGCTCTGCAAAAACACTTAAGTGTTGCGCCTAAGCTTTTCTGTGGTAGGGAAA
>NW_018128018.1:318125-321332 GCF_001952655.1 Monopterus albus | reverse complement strand
GAGAGGTCTGTCAGTCCCGAGTGACTGTCCTTCTCTACTTTTCACCTGCCCTCCTCTACTGTAGTAGGCCTCACACAAGGGGTCAGTTGCATAACACAGGCTGTGTACGTGTGTTGTCAGCAGCAGCCTAGTCCTGCTGGCTCAGGAGGACAAAGAGATGGCCTTGCATTAACCTTACCTGTGCATATAGATCCACACAGTCAGCATACACACACATAGCCATGCACACACTTCAAAAACATCCAGGACATTGGCAGCACTTTTTGTTACTGAAACAAAAAATTTCAACAACTAAGGCCTTAACAGATAAAAAAATAATAATTAGAAAGAGCACACCCCTGTACCATTAGGTGTTTAAAAGGCCAGATATTATGTGTATTGTAGAGTAGTAAAAGTTGTCTGTGTGTGGCAGCAGGTGCCCTTTAGACATGGAAAAACGTGTTACAGCTGCTTAGTGACCCATTTGGCAAGTGGATAATGGCCCTCATTGTGTGGCTCAGACTGAAGGTTGGTCTGGAGGGAGGAAAGGGTTTAGACAGACTAGTACCAAAACAACAGTCCTGGAGGCTTTGTGTGGGCCACAGAGGTGACAGGTGTTAGCAGCTGGCTGCAGCAGCAGCTTCTCCATGCTACTTCTGGGAACAAGAGGCCCATTTGAAGGGAGACAGGAAGAACCTAGGCGCCTTACTTCCTGTTTGAGTTTGTCCCAGGCAAGAGTGAGAGGGGAGGTCTGGTCTGGTGCAGTCTAATTGAACAGAGAAGGTAGCAGTGAGTCGTTTGAGATTTTAGTTGCTCTCTATCTCACACTAAAACAGACTAACACGCTTTCCTGAATAGCTGAGTAATTGCCTCCTTGCTGTAGTGCCTCTGGCCGCTGTGCAGCCTCATTTGTTTCAGTTATCTTGCATCTGATGTGGTGCTCTGACCAAGGATAGAGCGCAGAGGAAGACAAGGAACAAACAGAAGGAAAAGTTTTAATATGCAACGTTATGTACAGAGTGTCATATTTCACACCACATAAGCACAACTTGATCTCACCTACATCATGTTCAGATTCAGGAGTCGCACACACTGAACTCCTTCCTTGTGAGACTATAGTTTACATGTATTACCTTCACTTAATGAGGCTGTGAGTCAAACAAGAACCAACTATTAATGGCTTTTTTTTTCTGCTGCTATTAGTCTTTTATGCTCCAGACAGATGTGTACACTGCTCTAGCAAGCACCCCATGTCTTGTTTTGGAGAGATGAGCTCACTGCATAAGCTCATCTTCCCAGTGGCAGCCAGTTATTCCTCTGCATCCATCCAGCCAGTCAGATGCATGTTTACACCTGAGTCCCACAGTGAGGATTGTTAAGAGACTGTGATCTCATCTGCTCACAAAAGGAGCCTATTTACCATAACATGTGCTACATATGTGGAGGGCAGAGGAAAATGTGATGCAGCAGTGGCAGAGGGGCACACATGCCTGCTTTCACTGCTCCAAGGACATCTATTGATTTGACCTCTCTTGTGTCTCCTTTCTATCCAGCTGTGTCTCTCATTTTATCCTTTTGACTCTGGAGAAGCTGCCTCCGCCCTCTTCCTCCCCTCCCTCATTGATGCACCATCTGCAGACGACAGTCACGCTTTTTGTTTAGTAGCCAGTTTTGTGAGGATGTTAAAAGGGAGGGAGAAAGTCATCCTGTATTTACACACAACAGTAGTTTTCCCTGTGCCAACGTTCGTGTGGCTCCTTCCACAGCCTCGTGTTTGTTTCTCTTTCCTGTGAGCAGATTGACACAGGACATGCTCTGTTATTTCCCCCATGCCAGTCTCTGACAAAGGGCAGGGCTTCGCTGTGGTTTCACTGTCATCTCAGCAATGCCCACAAGGAGCAAAACATGCATGGCTTCATCCAGGAATTTCTGCAACATTTGCAGCCTTTTCTCTTTGTCTCTAAGCTTCCCCCCTCTCCAGTCCACCCCCTTCTCATTCTGTTATGGCCATGACACAGAAACATGTGATGCCATCATTGTGTTTCATCTGACAACACCTCTATAGTTTGCCTTCAGCCAGACACACACACCCACACACACACACACACACCCTGTGTTTATCCTCATGATTAGCACCCAGACACCCCTATAGAATCTTCTGTCATAGCAAAATTACCAAGAAGCAAGTCTTTGTGTGAAACACATTTTCTATTTAAAAAAAAAAAAAGAGGAAGAAGTTCATCTCGGCCCATAGTCTGTTGTCACTGCTTTGTGTTATAGGATGTACTGTGGGTTAACCACCTGTACCTCGTGTTTTCTGTACTGTTGTGTTTTACTGGCAGTAGTGTTGTTAAGGGTGGGTGTCCATGGGAGTCGATGCTGGTAGTTTAATCCTGCTTGCCTTCTTTCCAAGTATCTTCCTTGGAGAGATGGGTCTTCCTCTCTTGGCAGGAGAGGTGTTTCTTCTTGCTACACACACATTAACAAAGGTACTCCTTTAAGCTGATTTGGTGTTCAGATGCACACAGAGGCGCACTTACCTGAACTTCCTACAGGGTGCACAGACTCGGCCATTTTTCCCACCAGCTTGGTTTATTTTTTATTTTTTTATTTATTTATTTTTTTTAAATCTGTTGGTCTCCTTCAATCACATGCTTTTCTTCAGCTCTTTCCCCAGTCTTGGGTGTGACCACTTCCTTCGCCTTCATCTACTCCCAGTGTTTAATCAAACTCACACAATAGACCAGAATTTTCTCTATCACATGGCAGTGAGATCTCGTCTAGTCATTGGCAAGTGAATTTTGATTTTAACTTGTCTTCTTAGAAGTTTTTGATAAGGGTTTATTTTTGTGTATGTGTGTGTGTGTGTGTGTGTGTGTTTTCTGAGCTTTTAAACTTTTTTTTTTTCTTTTTGTGATTACATTTCTGAATCATCCCTATTTGCACAGAACACACCATGCAGTAGTGTGTGAAATGGGATTAAAAAATGTCAGTGTACTCGATAATAGTTTTAATAAAGTACCTTATGAACTATAGTACTCAATTCAGTCATGTTTTTAAAAAACACTGCTCAGGAGCGTGTGTGTGCGTGTGGGCAGAGAGCACTGGTTGTACTCATCTCTCAAAATGTCCTTGTTTGCTGTATTTGACCGTGGGGTTGTTGTGACAAACAGATGTAAGTTGGCCTTTTTTTTTTTTTTTTTTTTTTTTTTTAAATCCCAACCAAAC
>NW_018128018.1:312886-318069 GCF_001952655.1 Monopterus albus | reverse complement strand
ACTTGAGGTGATGGATGCATAATGTTTGTGTGGTGTTCACATCTCTGGAAAACAATGTTCAAAACAGACTGACACAGTGCAGGGACACAAGTTAGTTTTTTCTTTTCAGAAGCCCACGTTCACCAAGATGAAGATTTAAAGGAGATCTGGTAGTAGAGGAAGGCTGACACAGGAGCTGGGGAACAAATTTTAAGTTTAATCCTTAACGAATGGCACAAGTTCATTAACTCTTTTTTTGTCTTTCTGCATGTATCAGTGTTTCTAGATTTGCTTGCAGCCTGATCTCAAGTCAATGTACTTAGAAGTTATATGGGATGTAATCTGAAAAAAAAGGTACATTTGTAGAATATGATTACAATTTCCATGAGAATACTGATCCTCCTGCTCAACAAGGTTGGATTTGGACAATTTGTTACATGTTCTCAGAGTAAAAGAGAAGGCAGGGCATTGGCCAGGGGGAGCTAACAAAGTCTGGCGTGCCAGACAGTCTGCTGGAGTTGTGCTCGGTGTCTGCTGATGCAGGAAATTGAGACCTTTCCCCTGGGAAAGGGGTCCCCCCCAAACCTCTCCTTCCATCTCTCATCTTTGTTTGTTATTGTATCATATCTCACAGGCCAAGGGAATGTGGGCTTGCAATCTGAATGACGTAATATAAAAGACGGCAGCAGACTAATGTGATATGACTGGTGCTCTGTAGGCAGAGATTTTAAAGTATAATCATCTTTGCTGATGGCTTTTCTAATGTAAAGTCAGGCTGCCTTCAGGGTGAGGCCTTGGCACAGATGTTTGACATAGTTTCCCCACAGTTTCCATGCTATGTTTCAGTAGAAGCGACATCTGTCTCATTCAGAGATGAGCAGGCAGTTCTGTGGTGGATAGTCACCCATTCTCCATCATCATCTAGTATGGGTCTTCAGCACTAATAAATCTAGCTTAAATGTCCATGTTGAAGGAAGATTCTGTGCATTTAATCCTTCTGGTGTTGTGTCTATTCTGGGAAGCACTAAAGGTTAAATGCATCCACATTCCCCTTGGTAGGAAATCTGTGACTAAATGCCCTCACTTAGGAGGTAATGAGCTGGATCAGGGCAGGCATACACAGCTTTTCTGCAGAAGATGGAAAGCCACTCAAATTGTGCGCATTGGCCCCACCCTCACTTCTTTATCTCTCTGTCATTTGCTTTTAAGACTTAACTACAGTGCCTACAGTTTTTTTTGTGTGCTTTGTAGCTTAACTGTGCTGTCACCTATTTTAGTGGAGCTTTTAGTGGAGTCTGGTTTTTGTACGTTACCTTCTGGCCTGCCAGAGTGTTTTACAGTCTGATACACTGCTGCTTTCACTAAGGCCTTTTTCCCCTCAGACATCTAGGCTGGCATAACTCTTCCTTTGTTGTTGTTTGTTTTTTTTATGTTTTTTTGCTTAGGGCTATGAAAAGAGAGCACTGTTCACTCTGAATCCTCATGGCTTACCCCATCATAATCTGCCCCACACTCTCACAACCTGTGTAAACATGGACACTGCCCCTTTTCCTACCACCTCCACTGTGCTTCCTTCATCTCTCCCCATGTTCCATGACAGTCCTTCTCCATCATCCAGCCCCCCTCCACCTTATTCACTACAACTTTCTCACACACACACACACAGCCCCTGGTGCTCTAGAGCAAACAGTAACATATATTTGATCACAGCTCTGCCCCTTTTCATGCTTCCTGGCCTCATCTTGCCTCATTCAGTGGTTTAGTTTTCACACTAACATTCTCTTTTGTTCTTCATGTTGCTCAACCACTCCACCAGTAGTGGAAAGTAACTCAAGTTTTGCAGTTTTCAGCTGGCAATGATAGTATCCGCACCCTTATTATAAATCCTGGAATGAAAAAAAGGAATGGAAAACTCGGTCAAGTTGTGAAGTTGTGTATATTTTACACAGTGTCTACACTGAGAGGTTTTTTCCATGGGTGGGTACTGTAAATTGTGAAGTAGTCTACCCTCAGCTTCCTCCTTATTCAAATCTAAAAAAGCTCTAATTGTCTCTAAATCAGTGTCAGGTTGCTGTTCATCAGGCATGAAAAGATTTTATATATAACCTCACTTAAAGTGTTGCACATCTACCTTTTGTGCCAGCAGGTGGCACTGTTGCTCACATCTGAGTCATGTTTATGTGTGTATAAAACAAGGAATGTTCCTCTTCTCACGTGCCTGGACCTCCAGCCAAACCACCCCTACGCTCTTGTGTTATATTGGAATCGTAATCTGTAGGTAATGTTTTGGTTGGGTTCAGAAATGTTCTGAATTTTATCTGCAGCTGGGAGATCAGCAGATTAAGTGTGTGTGTGTGTGTGTGTGTGTGTGTGTGTGTGTCTTTGTATTACTTACATCATGAGGACTGAAACCTGTTAACACACTCACACTGTGGGGACCAGAAGCTAGTCCCCACAAGGAAATCACTGAATTTTAGGGTGGCAACATGGTTTAGGGTTAGGATGAGGTTAGGTGTTAGGCAAGTAGTCGTTATGGCTAAGGTTAGGATAAGTCTACAAGAAATGAATGTAAGTCAATGTAAAGTCCCCACAAGGAAGGAAAACACTGTGCATGTATGTGTGTGTCCTAGCCTCAGTGCCAAGGTTAACATATTCTTCCCAGGAAAAGCCACATTCTTTTCCTTTTTTGAGGTATATTAGAGTTCTAAGACTTTGTAGCCTTGGGTCAGCTTTTTGGTTTACTTTAACAATATGCAAGTATGCTTAATGCAGGTATATAACTTGACCACCCTCCTTTTAAGCCAACTTGGACTAAATGCACAAAACAGGAGGTTTCTAGCATTTCCAGTGCTATGATTATGGGTAAAGTACATAGTTCATTCCTATTCATTCTAATATAGGTAAGTCCCCACAAGGAATGAAAACACTGTGCATGTATGTGTGTGTCCTAGCCTCAGTGCCAAGGTTAACATATTCTTCCCAGGAAAAGCCACATTCTTTTCCTTTTTTTGAGGTATATTAGAGTTCTAAGACTTTGTAGCCTTGGGTCAGCTTTTTGGTTTACTTTAACAATATGCAAGTATGCTTAATGCAGGTATATAACTTGACCACCCTCCTTTTAAGCCAACTTGGACTAAATGCACAAAACAGGAGGTTTCTAGCATTTCCAGTGCTATGATTATGGGTAAAGTACATAGTTCATTCCTATTCATTCTAATATAGGTAACTATACAATAAGAGTCTAGTATGCCCATTTCCTCTCACTGTCTTTGTACCCTTGTTTCTTTTGTCATTTGACAAATCTCATGACAGTGATGATGGAGTGACCCTGGCACAGACCTGCAGCCTTTGGCAGGGCAGAAAGCTTCATTCCCCTTTTACCCGCAGGCCTCAGCACAAAGTCACATTCTGGCAGTGTGTTGCAGCAGCATGTTACAGGTTAAACCACTGGTCAGCTACCTTACCTGTTTTTCCTCCACTTTAGCATTTTTCTGCCACAGGAACTTAACGAGCTATAACCTGAAACCTCCGTACTGGTAATCTGGCAGAACTTGAAAGGCTGATATGGACAATTTCACTTTGCTTTTGCATTGTATTTTTTCCTGTGTGATTAGTATTCACACAAGTACGGGGCTGAACTCGCACACATAAATCCTTGTTTTCATCACTTACCGAGCACTTACCTAGATTTATCCCAACCTTAACCACTACTTGCCCAACTCTACCCTTAACCACAGCCAACACTTGCTCTAACTTTTACACCACGTTGCTTTTATAAAATTCAACAAACTACGTTGTGGGGACCGCCCTCTGGTCCTCACGGGTGATGCCAGTCCCTGCAGAGCTATTATGTTCTCGGTTTTTGGTCCACACAAGTATAAAAGAACAAGGCCACATACACACAATTTCTTGTATTATTATAGCTGAGGACATTTATTGACATAATGCATTCCCTTGCCCCTTACCTTAATGTTAACTGTCACTTCTAAAGGCCTAGCCCTAGCCTACTCTAAACCTGATTCTAATCTGAACCCTAAAAACCAAGTACTAACCTTGAAAAGGCCTTTTAAAGTTGTGAGGACTGGCTAAAACGTCCTCACAACACCAAAGTGTCCTCACAGCAATGGCGTCAACAAAACATGCAATAAAAACACATGCACACACACAGCTGAACAGACAGCATCAGACCACAATGCTCGTTAATCAAGCATAACCTGGTAAGCTCAGTTACGGGTTGGAAAGTTCCTACAGTGGAAAAGACCTACTTGATGCTTCATCAGTTTGTTGAACATTATATCATAGCTGACCTTATACCTGAGCCCCTGGGCTCACAGATACATGCCTTGTTAGGTGTGTTTGTCTGTGTGTATACTCTTACATGTGGAAAAACACACACTTGACTACCCAGGTGGTGAATTACAGGATGGATAGAGACTCTCCCCTGTTAAGGAATGTAGGGAGGAGGAGTGTAGCCAGTGACTAGGGCATGCTGTGACAACCTCCCATGCTGAGCCGAACTCTTTCACTCTTCTCATGCGTTATGTTTTTCACGTCCCTGCTCCTCCATTTCCCTCTGTTATTCACCCCCACACTTAACTAATCTCCACTCCTCCCTCCTTCTCACTTCCTTCCACCATTTCCTTTGCCTTCCCCCGTTTCACTCCTCTCTGTTCTTCATAATCCATTCTTGCCCATTTCTGCTGATATGAATAGCAGTTGATCTAAACAGTATCTGTCTGGACATGAGTCTGGTATTTCTCATCTCTTGTCTTCCACCTTAGTAGAACCCTCTCTTACATCAGTCATAAACCAGTGAAAGCATGGCCTCCTGTCTTTCAAACATACTGGGCTCTGCAAGCTTTCTTGTGAAGTCACCTCTGTGCCAGAAAGTTTGCAGCTAAACATTTGAGAATCCAAACTTAACTTCAGTTAGAATTTGATTAAGAATTCAGTAGCAATTAAGTAGTGCTGTATTTTTTTCCCCCTTTGTGCCATTGATACTGTTAAATGGGACATGAAGTTGAATGTTTACTAAGTAATATGTTTACCAAAGAGGTGCACCCATCTATCTTTGAAACAAAAATAAAACCAGAAGTCAAACCATACTGAGAACCGTGCTTCTCCTTCTTTTGACCTCCTTTAGTTCAGTGTTGTTCTTTCTCTTCAGCTCTTCTTTGTGTAACCAGTCTGTGTGTAGAGCAGGA
>NW_018128018.1:293872-312833 GCF_001952655.1 Monopterus albus | reverse complement strand
CCAAGAAAAAAAGCACACACAAAGACAGAGAAAAAGAACTTCAAGGCCTTAAAGATGGAAATAAGAGAATAGGTCAGAGAAAAATGGATGGACAAGACCTGCTTAGATTTGGTCCACCTTTTAAGGGCTTGATAGAGTTCTGGTGAAATGTTTGGACACACTTTCCCACTGAATTGAAAGGAGCTGTACATGAATGTGGCATCCAAAATATCATGTTTTGTCTATTTACAAATATATAACAATAGCAGTTGTGCTCAGTGCACTGTTCTATGCCTAGATCACCTTGTAGATGCATGAGCACCTTATGGAGAAATGAGAAGGTACAGAAGTAGACTCCTGCTACTTCACCAAGTTTGACGCTGCATATTGTGGCTCAGGTTTTGTCTGCACATGTACATACGCCATTTAGTTAGGAGTGAAGTGTCTTCAGGGACCTAGTTTTGCTGGTTTGCATGTTTTAGGATCAGCTTCATTTTCAAGGAAGGTGAGGTAGAGATGATGTATTTTTGTTCTATTTGCATTTTTATAATTGTGACAGCATTTTTGTCTAATTGAGAAGTTTTGTATTGCAAGACAGGTCACTGGGTTCAGTGTGAAGAGTGTCTCTTGGCTCTGCTGACCTTTTATCTGGGCCTATAGAAAAAACCCTGAGGCACTACAGACCTTCAGCCTGCTCTGTTTTCACTGGCTAAGACCTTACCTAAACACATTACACACTTTCACAGAGCTCAACAGCAACTGAAGGTCTTGCATAGCAAGCAGGTCACAAGCAGGTCTGACTTTCGTTTCTCTTTTCTCATTTGGTTTAAACGTGGTTGGGCGCCTGAGCCATCTGTCATTGGCTGAAGATTTCCTTTGGCAAGGCTGGGACTGAACTGCTGCCAGACCCTAAGGCACTTCTGCTGCAGTTGTGACTCATCTGTTGATGGATCAGTGTTGTCTTTGTCTCAAAAAAGTGGAATGTCCGTTGGCTTTCAGACCCGACCTGTTAGGCCAGTCGCTCTTCTCTTTTAGCAGTGAAAAGTGCTGGTGCTGAAGGCTAACATGCTTTGTCCAAGACTTCCCACTCATTTAAACAACTTCTAATGGTTTTATGGCTGTTTGGTTGGTTTACCTCTCCTAAATTAGTTGATGGTTAAAACTCACAGCAGTTCTGTTCCTGACTTTTGAACATACCAGTAGAACATATTTCTTTCAGCACAGTCACTGTCTCCTAACTGGAATCTTACGATGTCAAGCTTTGTAATAATTTGAATTATTTGCATGTGTTGTCACTGCAGTCTTTTGTGTGTGTGTGTGTGTGTGTGTGTGTGTGTGTGTGTGTGCGCGCATTATCTGATCTGCTGCTCAGTGACTGTGCCTTTTGCCATTTCTTCAAACGCAAGATAAAGGCTTAAACACATCACTCAAGGCCAGTGACATCACAGTGTCTTGAAATTGAATGATGTGTTCTATAATTAAACCTGTGCTTTGACTGTCTCTGTCTCCAGGGTAGTAGTCTTTTGATGAGGTCTGAGTCAGCTTGTTAGTGATGTATATGTAGTACCAGTAATTTGTGCTCTGCAGCAGCAGCTGTTTGGTGAGAGCAGTTGTATGAAATGCTGTATTGGCTGTATAGTGGAAGCGAAGGTGGCTATGACGTTAGCAGAGAAGAAAGAGCCGTCCCACTTGGTGCAGCTCAATGTCACTATCTCTGTCATCACCTCTTTTGTTAGCTTACAACTCTCATAACATGACAAACTACAGGCATTACTACATATATGACCTAGATGTCTTCTATTTTCAGTGACCGCATGGATCCAGTATTTAGAAGCAAGTTAATGGGACATCCCATGAGCACAGCATTTCTATTACAGCAAGTGTCTGCTCTTGGGTAATCACAAGTAGTTTGAGTACTTCTTGTATCAGTTTACAACAATACATTGTTTTACACACACATAAAGCCCCTTTTTTATTTGACAAGATGCCAGAGTTCTCAGATGTTAAATGTTTAACACAAGCAGTAATGTGAGAACTTTGAGAAAATAAAATGACTGAAAACTAAAATATTTGATTTATATATCAAAAGAATAAAAATAGCTAAACAAGATTACAAAGCTGATCAGATGTGATGCCCCTGTGCAGTATAGTTTTCAGCACTCACTGCTGCAGGCACATTCCAGTTGCTACCAAAAATGTTGACCTGTGTTACTCAGGTCTAACTATAAGACACAACAGCAGGCCCCACCACGAACCACCCCTACCCCTGGTTGCAGGTCTGTGAATTCCCTTCCCAGCTTGGTCTCTTGCCTGTTTACACACGCTGTGATTAAGCTGCTAACTCATTTGTGCACCCGCACACACATATGGCATGTTCCCCCGCCCCACAAATTCTTTTTTTTTTTTTTTTTTGCACTGTTCTGTGTTTTTTATGGGCCAGGCAAGCTGGTGCTATATTTAGTTCCAGGGGAAAAGTCAGTGCACTGTTCTTGTCTCTCTCACCTCTCTTCACCACTGCTGCCACTGCAGGAGCCTCTCACAGGGCCTCTGCGTCAACCATCTTCATCCTCCAAACCCCAGTCCAGTGTGGTAAGGAAGACAGTCAGTCATGCAGGATGAGGTTTCAGAGAGGCGCCTGTCAGACCCTTTGTCCCTTTGATTCATTTAGATTGTTTCCTTGGATCATATAGATAGGTAGTGCCTCTGAGTGTCCTAGAGTCCACAGTAACCATGTTCTGTCGTGTAATGTCTAGAGACATTACACACTCCTAAACATACACCGGGAAAGTCCGTTTTATTTTATCTTTTTTATTTTCATCTCATGTCTACTTGCCCCCGCCCATATACAAAGGGTGCACATACTGTAGCTCAACAGATCCCCAAACAGTAGTGTGCTGCAGCAGCCAGCTGGTCCAGTGTTTCTCACATCTGCAGCTCCTCCATAGCCTCACAAGTTTTATCTGGAGAGACAGAGGAAAAACAGACTGGTTTAAGAGAAGGAGAGGCAATGAGAGGGTGAGGAGAGAAAAAGCCAAACCAAGAAAGGGAGGAGAAATGTGTGAAGAGAGCAATAGAAGGGAGGATGTTTGTCAAGAGGCAATAATAGAGGGAAGAAGGGTGAGGGAATGATGGCTCCAACTACATGTAAACCTCTCTGGGGTCACAGGAGTCCCAGTATTCAGTGTTCATTTTCTACTTAAACTCTGTGTTGATGATTCAAATTGTGTCCTATAATATAGAGCTTCTAAAATTATTATTCCTAACAATTAGCTCCTGCAAAGCCTTGCCCTACAGACAAACAAAAACATCTAGATACTCTGATGAGTCAGCCTTTGGCTCCCAAAACCGGCTCTGTTTGATTACCACACTGGTTTCTCAGCTTTGTTAAATTTGTGTTTGAACATGCCTGACTGCTGCCGCCAGCCTGTTGTAGTTGGGTGAAGTTTGGAATCGGGAGGAACTGGGAATATTTCCCCACAGTCCTAGCATGCATGCTATGCTTAACCTGGCACCAGTTCTCACACTTAGAGAAGGGCCTCACTTTTTACTGCAAGTTGTGCGTAAGCTGCAGTGTAGTAGTAAATCTGCTGAAACTCACCAAGGCCAGTTTTTGAGTCCTTTCAGCTTTTAGTCCTCTGATTAGCTGTTTTGTTTAGACTGCTTCTACCTATTCTCATTTAACATAGTTTTTATTGATGTGTTCTTAAAATAAATCATTAGGGACCTCTTTAAAAATTAGCCTTTTGGCTAACACTTGCATATTTAGCATGATATTGGTTGTTGTACAATTATAATTTTAACTCAGCCATGTTTCATTCTTAATTAGCAGATGACCTTTACCTAGTTTGATCATTATGCATTTATAGTAAACAAGTAATTATGGGTATACAGTAGGTGGTGGTTTGGTGTAATAATACTTAATTAATTTTTGTTCATTAAGAAAGTTATTCTCGTGTAAACCTGTTCTGCTACAGTAGGCATATAAACATAGCAACACCTTTTTCTTTCATTGTGGGCTACAGTCACTTGCTGACCACCTGTTGCTACATTGTAAGTACACTTAAGGGGAAACGCACCAACCACGTCCACAGTGGCATACTTCTACGTCATCAGATCCCACCCACTGAGCCCTCTCCCCGTCTCTGATTGGACGGCAGTGGACAGAGGAGGCAGATCCTCCAGTTTGTATCGTATAGTTTTTCTGCTTGCTGTGCAGTGAGTATGTTTCTTGTAGCTCAAACCCTGATGTGATTCGGACTGACTTCCATCTGAAGGGGTATCTGCCATATAATCCTCATGTTTTAAGCACAGGTCGGAGAATATTGCTCCTTTTCTGACGATAATTCGGACATGCACTCTCAGAAAACCCCCAAAAACGGACTAATTTCCAAAATGGTGCTTCAGGCTGTCGGAAAAGTGCTAAGGTAAACCTCGTTTTGACTTGATGAAGTGGTATCTCTTTATATCCTCCGACTCGCACATGTACTGTAAATGCGACTTATTTTTATGAAGCTGTGACAGACTTTATAAGCTTTTTAATCTGAGGTCATAATGTTGTACTTTTGTTAACATGCCGTGAACTGCTTCGAAATACTTTATCGTAGTATTATCATGTTAGCAGTCATTTCCCAACCTCTTATTTCATCTTCATCGCCTTTATTACGGTGTTACACACCAGTCCTGTCGAAAACGTGAAACTCCGCCGTGCTCGTGTCTCGTTTACCATCTGAAACCGGACAGAGAAGCCTGTAGCCTGTGTTTAAATCTCTTTTACTGCGCCTCTGTGAGCTATTTCTCCCTCCTCAGCAGTAATTATACGATTATTAAGAACCTCTGCTTCCGGGGTCACAGCAATTTACTGGCCGGCGGTGAAAGGTGACATGTTGTAGCTCTCACTAACCACACTCAACAAGAGCAAGAGTAATGTGACACAGTCTCGTCACCTTGTCTAGTTATTTAAGACGCCTGTTAACTCCTTAAAGTAGAGGAAAGTCTTTTGGATCACAGAGCTGTTTTTGGAACTTAACATGCTGCTTTACTTTTTCTTTTTTTCTTTAAAAGCAATTTGTCCAGCATGTTATGTATAAATTATTTATTTTAAGGGCCATACTATATTATCACTTAAAGAATAAGTTACCAGTTCAGGGGCATTACTAGTGTGTTTGGGTGTGTAGTGACACAACAACCCTAGGCATGATTAAACCCAGTGGAGAATTCAGTTCAAGGAAATGAGCCATATCACAGCAGTTGTGAACAAGGCAATGGTTAACCCAGTTTGAACATGTATATTTGCTCTGTCCTGAAGACGGAAGTCATGGTGAGTGTGCTCCCCCAGGGGACAGACCGCCCTGTTAATGCTTCTGAAGTTTACTCTTACCTTTCAAGTCTGGTGACAGGTGTGTTTTGAGCAGCAGCTCAAAGGGTGCCTCAGAATTTGTTGTTGTTTCTGTGGAGAATATCCACCATCTTAGGATCCATCCCTTAAGAGAGCGTATGCATGATATAATGGATGCTGCAAAGAGTGTTATTGTACAGTATATTATGTCTGTTGCAAGACCTGTGACAGGTAGAGACAAGTTGTGCTGCTCCTGCTCATCCGTGATGCTTAAGAAATCAGCTGGTTACCAGGAAATACACCTTGAATGTATCTGCCTGGGGCTTTCACAAAGTTTGTGTCTTGAGGAAAAGCTCAGCAAAAATCACATCATTAAAGATAATAAGGATGTTTTATGAGGGGGGGTGGGGTGTACCGTTAAACCTGTTTAGCTTTAAATAACCTGCTTCCTCTTCCAGTAAAAGGTTGAATGTCTTTGGTTTGGAAGGAGGTATGAACACTAGCTGTTAGAAATGTTGGCGAAGATAGCTTTTAGCACTTTAGTCACCTGAGACTGAATGTGTTGTCTTGTGTGGCAAGAACTTACACACCTTCCCTCTTTGTTATACTGTGTGACTCTGTGACCAGAGGGATTGACTGGCTTGGTCTCTGAGTGTAGAGGAATCTCACTGAGCTCTTTATTCATGTCATGCACATCAGTTGCTTCCTATCATGGCAAATCAGTCTGAGCTAACATTCCTCCAACAAGATTACATTTGTGCTTAAATAGCAGCTAGGTCTTATCTCAACTTGAGCCCCCTTTCCTGTCACACGTGTGTTGTGATGCTGATGAGGCTCCGTTATTGTGCTGACTGGGGGTCCTTGCATATTCTGCAGGGCCAGAGAGCCACTAAGTGCAGGGTAAGGGTCAGCACAGCCTGTCAACCCTGGTTGTTTTTTCCCATTTACTGATTTACAGTGGTGCTGCTGCCCCTGGTGATGCTACTAATAAAGTGGTGCCAACTGTTCTTCTTTGTTTGTGTTTCTTTCTTATCTCTTCTTTCCAGAACTAAGAGTGAGTATTTCTGTGTTGTGCTCTGTGACCTAACTGCACAGAATCTTCAGGAGCATCTCCAGTTACTATGTAGACTGTCTGTTTTAGTCCATCCTTAACTTGGTCTCTTTTTAGCCCCATAATGGCTGCTGTGGTTTCTTTTTGGTGTGCTTAAACTGTACTCGCCTCCGTCTGGGGTTTTTCAGAGGAAAGGAGTCATTGGGTCTATTCAGTTTGAATTCTAAAATGGATCAGGCACACAGGCTTGGAGGAAACTGATCCTCTTTTTACAGAATCTGCTCTTTTTACAAAATGGCCAAGTTCATTCACTCTATTCTAGTTTAATCGTTAAAGAATGGAGTGATATCTCTTGCTATTGAAGTTTTTGTAACCCTGAATGCTCTATAATCAGTTGACAAAGGAGGAAGCAACTTCTTGACTTTTCATTGATTCTTCTCTAATCTATCAGGTGTTTTGTTGAAGGTCATGTCAGTTAGAAGTGTTTGATTATTAGAAGATCTCGAGTCTTGTTTGGGGTGCTTCTTATCTCTCATATCCTTATCATAGACACTGGGGCAGTTTCCAATAAAACAGTACTGTATTAGGACCAAGTGAGACCAGAGCAGCATATCTTTACACCTAGGAGTGCTTCTTTCAGAAAGATAACAAACGTGCTGTTTTTTTTTTCTTGTTTAATTTTTTGAGTTTTATTCCCAGGCTCAGATGGAAATTAAATTCTTTTCCACCTCTGGTGTAACTGTAGTTTTCCTGGAGTACCAGTGCATTTAATTTTAGATCAGAAATTGTTTTGCTCTTCTAGCTAAATTGTTCATTTCATGTATAGTGCCCAGATCAGCCTAAGAAACAGTTGACACAATGCTACATCTTTGTGGTCAGTTAAGAATGGTAACACATGATGTTCACCCTCGCAGATTAACATTATCTCCATTCGTATGCCAGTAGTTAAATTCCTCTGTGAGGGCCAATTCAAGCAGCAGTTGTGCAATACCTGGCTTGGCTCAAACTGCTGCCTTAGAGGAAAGTCATTACATGGATTTTGTTAAATGGGCTTCAGAGTGTAGTTGTACTAAAATCACAGAAAGAGCCAATATAAACACAAAACTTTTCTAGGGCTCCTGGTCTTATAAGTTTCAGCATGAATGTTAGTATAGATGGAATCTGGTTATGATTTGGTGGGGTGAGAAGTAACTATGGAAAAAATCAGTCAATATGGTTTGAATTTCCTCTGCTGAAGCACTGGTGCGTGTGTGCATGAGGGGAGAGATGGACTGGCTCTTTTGTAGCAAATTGAAGTATTTTAGTAAATGCACTGACGCTAATTCTGCAGTATAGCTCAGTAGTGTGGCCCCGAGTGAAGCCAGGATTAATTGGAACCAGGTTCAGGTAAATTGACAGCCTTGTGCTTTACGTTTCAGAGGGCTGCTCCTCCTTATACAGAGTTTAGTCTACAACCAGGTGTGTTCTGTTTTCACCAGGCACACAATTAGCAGCTGGTATAGTCACCAGTATGAGACCAGAGAGATGTATGTTTGACACACCTAAATCAACAGTCTTGGTGGACGGACGCCCGTGCTTACACAAACACACTCTCAAACAAGACAGGACTCGCTTCTTCTGGATTCTCTCAAGGTCTCTGGTGGGCTCATGCTTGTAATTCAGCTGTTTTGACCACCTGGGTTGGCCATGAAAAGGGAGAGTGGGGCTACAGCCAGGGTCAAGAGTGTGTGTGTTTGAGTGCACAAGTGTGTATGCATGGGACATAGTGTGTAAAGCTGAATTTAGACTTGTGCATCACTGTACGTATGGAAATGTGCATCTATTGTTCTGAGATGGTTGCAGAGCTGTTGCATTTATACCTGTGCAAACATTGATGTACGAGCGCCCCCTAGTTATGTTAACATTCTAACTAGGGGGCGCTCATACATCAAAGTACAGAAGAAATCAGGAAATGGAATTGATGCAGATTTTGAGGCAGGCTAAAGGCTGTTTAAATTTTCATCCCAGAACTGGTAATATGCCACTTTATATTAAATGCTAATATTTTGCAGGCAAAGAAAGTAACCACTTAGTGTGAGAATAGGTGGTCAGTCTTTCCAAGTAATGCTAATTTCATTTTCGGACATGTGAGTACCCGCTAGCAGACCAATAGCAGGCAGCTCTGTCTCGTCCAGAGCAGAATTGGATCCACCAATTGGCATGCAGGATGCACAGCTTTGCGCAATGTGTAGTTGAGATTTGGGAGGTTGCGCGTCGGACCATCTTCAAGCCTCAGCGACCTACACTTACCCATAAACCCCTTTCTTTGCATAGGTACGCATTGACACCTATGCGCTGTTGTGGACAAGTCTAAATTGCCTCTAAGTGGAGTACTGGTGGTGCTGTATAAGAGGAAAGGTAGTGAGTGAAGAGGGCCAGGGGGCAGGGGAGGTGGTGTTACTGGTAAAAGTGAAAGGGGTAAGAGAGTTGAACAGCTGTCACGTCTGTCACTCCACAGCTCTGTGCATTGACCTCCTGGCCACCCAACTGTAAAGCCTCATTTCCTTGTTATATTTTTTATTGCAGATAAACACCAGCATGCCAGTTTTTTTTGTTTTTTTTGTCTTTCACCCTCTACATCTGTTTGAAAAGTTCAAAAGACATCATGTGACTTTTCTCATGCCACTTAGTAGACTTGTGTTACTCCACCAAGCCTGACCACGGATTGTGAGGCTGTATCATAGAGCAGTCCCTGTTGGTGCCAGGCTGGCTGTAGCTTCCCCCCCCGCCACACACACACACACACATACACCCCTGGCCTAGAGACATGTGCCCGGCCCTGGCCTCAGTTCCCCTCCACTCATGTCTCCTGGCCTGCCCTGATCTCTCCTGACTCTGGTGAGGAGAAAGAGGCATCTGCTGCCTTTTATGGCAAAGACTTGTCTGGGAGAACTTCACCAAGAACAGACAAAGCTGTGTGTGCTAAAGTGAAGACAGACTATGTACGTATGAGGGGAGGAGTGCTGGCATAGAGGACGTTTTCTTTATCCTAAAATAAACTAATAGTTCCAAAATTTCACCACACAAATGTTTGCAAAAAGTGGAGGAGGCATTTGGATGGAAAATGATTAAATTAGGGAGAGAGGGAGGAAATAGCTCAGTGAGACAGAATGTTTTCAAAACCAAAAGGGGAGGAGGGGCCGAGAAAGGACTTATTTGAACCTTTTACAGGAGTTGAATGTTTTTCTGGGGACTGAGATGTGAGCCCTCTGGTGTCTGTAGATGAGCTCTTTTCTCTTTCACATGATGGAACATGTAGCTCACAGTGCAAAAACCCCTGGCCCACATGAATCCGCCCTAGTAAGCAGAAAGGTTTGTTTTTACTGTGCTTTGAGGAGGAAGAAGCAGACACAGATATGGAGAAATTATAAAACAAGCATGGGAAGAATCCATGTATCGTTTGTTCTTTTATTTCTCCATTTCAAAACAGAATAAAAAAAAAAACAACAGATAAACAGAAAAACAAAATAATGGTGTTTTCCTGTTTTAAAACTAAAATGGGAAAACAGAAGATCTGTACTCTGTTGTGGTTTTTGTTTTGTTTGTGTGATATTACAGTAAATCTAAGGAATGAGGAGGCGCCAGCGTATAATTTCAACATATTTGTGGTATGGCTGATCAACTTTGCCCAAGACTCTCTGAGCCCTGCTTTCACCAGCGCACACACATCGATTTGAAGATAGATATCCTGTCATAAATTACCGGGCATACGATGGACTTGTCCATTAAAACACAGCTACTCATAGATTATTAGTAGTGTGTTTTTCCACTCTCAAAAAGTTCACAAATAAATTCAGCATAAGGTTCCAGTACAGCCATAATTGTGAAGCTTCGTGTTGTTAAGGTATGAATGGGCAACTTCTTTTTCTTGTTCTCAATGATCTTGGTTGGAAGACAAATGGTGTGTGTGCATCTAGCCCCCTCATTTCCCTGCGTTCCTTGGATTTACCACAATATAAAATAAAAAGTAGATTTTCTGTTTTCTACTTTTTATTTTAAAACAGAAAAATGCTGTTACTTTGTCTTTTTTACTTTTTTCTTTTCTGATTTTAAAATGTTTTTCAGTTTTGTTTAGAAATGGGGGAACGAACAATAGACGGATTGGGAAGGAGCTTTTAGTTTGTAAAAGTGAGCAGTAATTTAAATTTGAGTCAGAGTAGAGGTCATGGAGCGTGGTGAAGAGTAAACTGATGGCTAGTGGCAGGATAATAGTTGGGGACACAAATGAAAGGAGAGGTACAAAGAGGTGAAAAGAGAGGTCAAGGATGTGACGGTGAGGCCTGAGGCTTTTGACACTGAACACTAGAGTGTTTGGACAGGTGAGCCAGCAGCCACGAGGAGGGAAGGAGGAAAAGGCGTGCCTAAGTGCTTGAAGAATGGCATAGTATATTGAAAAAAGAAAATGCATAAATGAAAAAGGGGGGCAGAGCAACATGAGGTGAAACAGAAAGGGGCCAGTCAATAATTAGTCAGGAGTCTAGTCTGTGATGTCCTTGGTTTTTAAATGAGTCCAAAACATACTCACTACTACCTGACAGGACTTGCTGAATATCTTGATGAATCATTACCCGACAAATGAGAACCTGAGCGATGTCGTGTATCTGTGAACATAACATGGGACATGAAATCTTGTGTAGAAAGATGGTCCTTCAGGAAGCTCAGGTTTTATTAGGAGGCCCACAGGCAGTTTCCAGCTAAGCTTTCCTTATGACAGATGAATTAGACGCCAGCAGACATCTTAAACGTTTACAAAATAGAAAGCTGGGGCCTGTGTCCAACCATCCACATGCTGATGTACCTCTGTTGTTTGCTGAGGTGCAAAGCAGGGTAGTGCTTCCTGGACAGGGGAATTAAACTGCACAGAGCTTTCGAACACTGTGCTCTGGCCAAGAGGCCTCGTGCTCCGCAGTCCTGTCATGTTTTGTAAGTGTTTATTAGTTCCCATGGATATCCACTGGGCATGTGTGGACCTACCTCCTCTCTGCATTTCTTTCTCACCCTCTCCCCTCGCTGCCTCTTCTGTTCTCCATCCTCTGTCTATTTCTAATGTGTCTGGCTACATGTGATATGGGAATGTAAGTCCTTTTCCTGTTGAAAACCAACCAGTCATGGCCCGTTTTCTGTAAACACAGTTTACAGCAGAGCCTGAAAATGAGAATGCTTTTGGCTGCAGCTGGAAAATAGTGTTTATGGTCCCCTGTCATTAGTGCTAGTGAACAAGAGGTCCAGGAGCTGGAGCTGCCGGATTTTGGGAATAGAAGTGCAACTGGCAGAGAAGGGGAGAAACAAGACCCAAGGACACACTGTTGGATCACTGTGTTTCAACAGAGGGTACAGAGAGAGGAGGGATGAGAACTGGGGACAGAGGGGGTGAGCTTGTGACACGGAAATGAGGGTCAACAAAAGCGCAATGAATTCAGGGAGCAAACAGGCTCCCTTAAGCAAACCCAAACAGTGATAACAGAGCCAAAAAGGACTGAAAGAGTCAATCCAGGATGAGAACAGCCTTGAACAGAGTACTGATCCACTTTGCTACTGTTATCTTTGTCCTAGACATGAGGAGGGAAGCTTGTTGGGCAGTCAGATGCATTACTCTGCACTTTGTGCCGACCGTTCTAGACAATTTAGCCTTTGTTTATTTGTGTCACTCATGTATGAAGCTTTTCGTCCTTTGACCCCACTGTACTCATACAGACATGGAGCTGAGGGAGGGGAGGTTACAGCTTTGAAAGTGTGACATGGCATCCCCATGCTAAAACTAGCAAGGGAAGTACAAGGCGCGGGTGATGGCTCTGTGTGGCAGCTTAACCTTTGGTCAGAAGTCAGTGTTAGGGGTCAGGTACAGCAACATGGGTACTCTTTGTGTGAGCTGTTGAGGTTTCTGTGGACCCAGTGTTAAAAACGTCACAGTCAGTGTTTTGTAACTACTTTTTGTGATTTTTTTTGTTTGTAATCTGTTTTGTATGTGTTATAGATCTGTGGGTCTGTGTTCAGGCTACTGTATCTACTGTACATAATGGTCTGTCTACAAGTAGCTTTTCCCATTTACAGCACATGGAATTGTACTGCAGGACCGAGATTTGTCCTCCCCATTCACTTTTGGCTCAGTTTTTGGCTGGCGCTGTTTGAATACAATGTGCTTTTCAGCGGCATCCTATAGGCCTGTATGGAAAATTCTTATGCTAGCAGTTCACCAACAGCATATGTCACCTCCCATTGTCTACAGTATCTGAATAAATGGTTCATTTGCATCATTAGGCACCTTTGAAAACCTCAGTTTCTATCTTTCCTGATTATATATTGCTGCTATCATCTCCCTTGCAAGCACCTTAACCTGACCTTTTCTCTTCTGCGTTGCAGGAAGTCGAAGCCGAAGACAAATGGAAAGAAGCCTCCGGCAGAAGAAAAAAAGCAGTACATGGAGCCAGAGTTCACAAAAATTCGTGTGGTGGACTTCGACCTCAAGGAACTGGTGGTGCTACCCAGAGAAATAGACCTCAACGAATGGCTGGCCAGCAACAGTGAGTGACTGCAATGCATGTTAATGATAGAATATCTGTAGAGTATGCAGAGTAGGAACTGATGATGTCCTTTTCAGCCAGCAGAAGCCACTACTGTCATTACTAACTACGTGAAACTAAGTCAGTGTGGTCATTGTAAAAGGGCAAAAAGGATCTATTATCTTATTTGAGACAAATTCCTGTAAGTTCATTGTTTTCTCTGACTTGTGTAAACATTTTTTCAGCCGCTAAGAATAGACTTTTCAGTCAGTATGCAATTGTTATCAGGAATTGATGAGACCTTCCAGTGGCCTTTAACATTATCCAGGCCTGGCAGAACATTGAGCCTATGCACCATCGCTAACTGCCAGCTTTAGACTCAGTACAGCGTTTTAACTCTGACTCCATCATTTCTGGAGTCCAGTAAACTCAGTGTCCTGGCTGCTTGCTTCATCTCATGAGGCTCTTTATTTGTCCGTCTCCCTGACTTTGTTGTGGTTACATGTCCAAACCGTCCGGGTGCTCACTGGGGTGGGGTGTGTGTGAAAAACATTCTTCTTTCCTTTTTATTTCAGGATGGTAAAACTCTGTTATATAAAACAGATGGGCCATGTTTTCACATGTGAATGTGTTTTTTAACATGAAAGATATATGAGCTCGATCGTGTCAGCGTGTATCCTCCACTAATTGGGCTTTTGCTTGAACACTAACATTGCAGCTGAATGATGTTTTGAATTAAGAATGAATATTTTTCCATTTGGTGGCTACTTTGTGGAGCAGGAAAATATGGGATGGCTCCTTTGGGATGGTACAAACACCAAGACTTAATGGTTGGAAGGAATCACAAGGAAAGTTATTTCCTATGTCACAGCGTGATGTATGATTATTTGCACGACATGACATTCAAAAAAATCGCTGGCCTGTTTTCACTAACTGGAGCCAGACCAGTAGAGCTACTGCCCTGGGAGGTTCAGTGCAGGAACCTAAACATTTTAAAGAGTTACCTGTGGTGTTCACACCTCCCAACAACCTTTAGGCGGTAGCTTCGTAGGATTTGTTCAACAGAAGTCACTAGAACAAGTGAAAATGGTCAGAAGTTATGTTTTACAAGATGCTGGTTAAAAAAAAACGGTGGCTCACTTCTTCGCTGCAAGTAAAAACTTTTCGGTGTATCCTCTGTTTGAAGCTCCACATACAGTAATAATGCTTGTAATTGGAATCAGAGTAGCTTTATTGGCCAGGTATGTTAAACACATGAGGAATTAAAAATTGTAATATTTTAATACTGAAATTCAAGTAAATCTCCAAACTGTGAATGTCTGATTAGATGGTCTTTTTATTATTGAAATTGTGTGATTATGTTGGCATTCAGCTCAACACTACTGGATGGACGACATTACAGCTCCCAGAAGTGAAGCAAGTGGGTCGCCCCCAGTATAGGTCATAAAACCCACCACATCCATGTTAGTGCATGGGACATGACTCAAACTAAAGGCTCAAAGTACAGTTGAAATCCATTGTTCCCAGGGGTGATTTGTCGTTTTTGGTAGATATCATCACGCTGATGGGTGTACAGGTGGGGGGAGGGGTGGATGGAGGGATGAGTGTGTGCACGTCATTGTGACTGTCCTACCGGTGAGCAAAGGTAGTAGAGTAGTATGTAGGTCTGTTCATCCACTGGAGAACACGACATGACACAAATACTCCACTTTTATGATCTGGCTGAATCATGGTCATTCATTGACATCATTCTGGAATGTAAAAGTATTTAATGTGCAACAGATGACAACACGCTGAGAACATGTTGCGATGTCTCTCTCTTCTACTACAGCAACAACATTCTTCAACCTTATCAACCTGCAGTACAGCACCATCTCAGAGTTCTGCACTGGGGACACCTGTCAAGCCATGACGGCCTGCAGCACGTAAGTTATCTCCACTGACTCTGGTTTATTCATCGCTCACCTGCTGACATCCATTGGTTTATTCATCAGAAATCTGGTGTCCTGTTGGTTAATTCATCAAGGGAATTTTCCCCTGAGGGCGTACCTGGATCAGTTCTGGTATTTTAACTACCCACACATTCCATCTTGAAACGTGCAGTGTGCAGCTTCAGTGCACTGCATTAAGCTGTATAGTATTTTGTAAGAGCTGTGGTGCACTGAGGTGCACCTTTGTGTCTCTGTGCTTGCTTCATCCGCGTTGCAGCACAGCATATTTAAAGGAAGAGTTCACATTTTTAAGCCTTTCACAAGACAGTACTTGCACTGAAGCACATTGTTGTTCTTGTCCAAACTGGTCCCGAATGTAATTTCACTTTAGTGACAGGGAACAAATCCACAATCGTCATTTATAGGCTAAAGTTCAGCTAAAGTTAATATGGTCTCTTCAGTAGTCAGACCAGTCAGGTGTGTATCTGCCAAAGTTACAGTTTGGTTAGTGTGAAATTCCCTCTTTGTCTGACTGTCTCTAGCTGTGCAGACAAATAAGAGCCATCTGAACTCAAAACAACAGCCATTTACCCATTTTAACTATTAATTTGTCATTTCTGCCTTTGTTGTTTATACGAGGAAAAAAAAGATTTGGAGTCGGTAAAACAGGTGCCGCTGCAGAGTTTAGAAACGGTAAAAGAATAAAGTCTTGTTAAACTTGCAGCTGAATTGTTTACATGATCAGTGGGCTGACAAATCTAGGTTGTTTTGCAGTATTTCAACCTCATGTCTGAATAGGTTAGAAGAGCTATGTTATGAATGTGTAGTCTGGCAGAAGTAGAAGTAATGTACTCATCATTTGACCTTGTTACTATTCATTTTAAATGTATCCATTGAAGCTGCTGAGTCAAACAAGGTCGTCTAGATGTTGATCTCTGGCCATTTGTTCCCAGCTGAAAGCTGCATACCTACATCACTCTGAAGTCACTAGATGGATTCTTTTAAAATGTCTGTCATGTTTTCAGGAGGGTGGTGTAGCTGCAGTTTTCCATGAAGGTGGTTAAATGCTACCGTGTGCATTAAAACAGAGTATTCCTCTGCAGTAGTTTAAGGATGACCATAACACTGAGACCTGTGCATGCTATGTTAACAGAGGGGAGGTGACTGACTGACTGACTGACTACCTGAACTAGTTTGTCCTGTCAGGGTGGGGTGTGGAGTTTGTGTGAGCTCCTGTCTCCGGGAAAGAGGCCTGCGTATACCCACTGTGTATACTGAAGGCCGGAAAAACCTGATTACCAACCACCACTTCTGAACAACAGTCATGACATGACTCCTAACAGATTACATCAAGCATGCACGGTCACCCACATATTCACAAAATGTGGCAGTGATATCAATGACAAACAACATAACTGTCGAGAAATCACACACGTGACAGATTTACTGTTAGAGAGAAACCTGTCACGAGCTGAACTTGATCAACAGCGTGTTTTTTCGCTGCTGTCACCTTAAGCTACTGCTGCTTAACGCACACCGTGAGAAATGGCAGAAATGAATGTGCCTCACCTGCAGTATGAGAAGAGAGAAGGCAGCAGTGCAGATGTTTGTTGACCTGTAAAAAGCTAGTGGATTATCCTCTGGATTAATCCACCGTGTAACATAATTTAGTTTGTTACACAGCCTCACTCTGGATTGAACTAAAGTACTGTAGTTTGGCAAGAACTCTTAAGATCAGGCCCACCATTTATGATTGTACCTTCCTTCCCTGCCTGCTGTCCAGCACCCCAGCCTTTTCCTGCCTGTGCAGGTCTCGTTATCCGTGCCCAGCCCCCTACACCCCCACTTTTGCAGTGAAAGCTGACAGCAGTGGCAGTGCCCCTGCCCAAAGGCAGAGCTCAGCACTATTTTTGGATGAAAATGTTTCCATGAGCTACGAGGGAGCAGGTCCGTTTGGTGGCTATTTGGACCTATTTTCTGTGGATGGTTGGGTAGGTGGCTGCTGACACTGTTAACTTTGAGGGCTAGTTCCATGTTGTTTGGTTGGTAACGTGCACTAAGCTAAGTTTTGTCAACAATCTGTTATCACATGGTCTAAGCCCTGTTGGCAAACAGCAGTGTACAAAACCTTGAATAGTCATTTCATTTAGTAGAAAAACACTTGTGTTGTTAAACATACACAGTGCACAGGTGCAGCCAATATATATTTTGTCCACATGTCACACTGTGCCTCCTTTTTCTCCTTGGTGATGTAACCACCTTGCCCCATCCACACCACCACCCCATCCTGTAAAATAAAATTTTAAGTATCTAGATTATTAAAGATGCCATTAAATAACTATGTCAATTGTTGATATAAAAATATCAGTAGTTTTGATATTGTTTTCTAGTCACCCCACCTGCAAATAATCCACCCTGTGTAACAGCATTATACACTGTATATTACTATATATGGCCAAAGTTTTGTCACATCTGCACATCTGGGTGGTTGTGTAGGAGTGGAGAAGGCATGTTTGTAGATCAGCCAGGGTCTCTCCCACACAGAAACACAAACAGTCTCAGTGTGTGTATGAGCAAGAGTGTTGTCAGAGGCTGGTCCTGGTGCTGTGGTCACAGGAGGTGTCTGCTCTGGATTTGTAACATCTGCACCACCACATGCACATTTCTTTTCAGCATTTTATTTACTTATTATTGACATTTCCAGCTCGCTGAGTCCCTAAGACCAGGAAGTTAAAAACTTCAAGGCACGATATTCACCAAGACGCTAACAGGATTATCTGGATAAGAATGGGACAGAAATGATTAGTATTGTCCCTGCACCGTACTGGATCTTCATTCTGATCTGTATCATTCAGGAAGCGCAGCGTCACTGGGGAAATGGGTTTTCCCTGAGTGAAGAAAGGTGATGTCTCATAGGTCACCTGTGTTTTTGTCTCTTCTTGCTTAACAGGAAGGAAATAATTTGACCATCTTATATTGCAGAAAATGTTAATGTCAGGGCTGCCCCTGCCTCAATCACAAACATTTTTATTAACATTCATTATGATGAGTTAAAAGCCTTTTCACAATTGAATAGAATCCTTTCCCTCAATGCAGTGTGGATGTTAACAGCAGGGCTTGGCATGTTTTCTGTCTCTCTTTCTAGAATATACTACTGGTATGACGAGAGGGGGAAGAAGACGAAGTGCACTGCTCCCCAATATGTCGACTTTGTAATGAGTCTCTGTCAGAAACTGGTCACAGATGAGGAAATCTTTCCTACAAAATATGGTGAGTATCCCTCTGCTGTCGAAAGGTAAATAACGTTGCTCTGCTGCCCCCTGCTGCTTCAGCTGTTCAGATGAAGGGACACAGTGAGTGATGGTCCATAAACATTATAAAGGACTGTCACTTATTCTGCAGTTGTGTTCTTGATTATTAGATTTTGTTTTAGCTTTTAGTTTGAACAGTGACTGAAACAATGAACTGAATTGAAATGGAAATCATATGCAGAAACCCAAACCAACAATGTATTGATCCTACTCTATGTGCCATAGAGCTCAGTGTTCATCCAACAGTGAACTACATACAGTAAGTAAACCAGGGAGCACAGACCTGGTCCTTGAAATGGGATTTCTGTTCCTAATGCCATCTCTCCTGTCTGGTGGTGTTTCCTTTTCTCCCTTCAGGCAAAGAGTTCCCCAACTCCTTTGAGTCCTTGGTAAAGAAGATTTGCCGGTATCTTTTCCACGTGTTGGCTCATCTCTACTGGGCGCACTTTAAAGAGACGGTGGCTCTGGACCTGCAGGGCCACTTGAACACTCTGTATGCACATTTCATCGTTTTCGTAAGGGAATTCAACCTGGTCGACCCCAAGGAGATCAGTATCATGGACGATCTGTCCAAAGTCCTCTGCACCCCCGCCCCGCCACCAGCGCCCGTCCCAGCCTCTTCTGCCTCAGCGCCCTCCCCCTCTTCAGAAAACCACGTGACGGAGAGATGAGCGGGGGCAGTGGTGCCACCGTAGCCTCGGGGGTGATAGAAGATAAGATAGAGAAGAAGGAAAAGACAGCCTGGCCCCCCTCCTGGCCAGCAGGACTAAGAGACCTTCCACTACCCTTATATTTCACTATGACACCACCCTTGC